>NW_015150721.1:14893-31142 GCF_000732505.1 Cyprinodon variegatus | reverse complement strand
CTAGCAGCAATCCAGTTAATATATGGAGATTAGTGGTTTCAACATAGAATATCAGCCTGAGGCCACTGATGGAGCATTGGTAGTAAAAACACATGACGTAACAGAGATTTTTATTTCATTTATAGAACCTTTAATATATTTTGATAAAAAATTATACACCTTAACTAACTTTTAATGGGCAAAAATGCCTTGCAGGAGACAGTGTGAAAGTGTGTAGAAAATAAGCTGATTATGGCAATAAACCAGGGTTATATTCATATTAATTCCTCTCCTGGTTTTGACAATATTGGGCATATGATATTTCAATGCTTTTATATCGATGTATACGTGAGAACATAAAATATCCTGCATATTTGAGGAAATCAGTTTACTGTGATGTTGATTAAACTTATGTTGCATTAACTTGCACAAAAATTATGTTGCATTAACTTGCACAAAAATATAACCTTGGTTTGATTATTTAAAAACAGTCCAAAAATCATAACAGATACACAAAAGTTTAAATAAACATATTTAGTGTGTTGTTCTTAATTACAGAGAATTGTGGGAACCATGGCCAATGTTTTACTAAATGCAATTGTAAGGGCGAACTCCACTTCCACATCTACCCCTAATGTTACCTCTTCTTCTGCTGTTATCCCTTCTTGTGCTATCATCACAACCCCTGCGCCATATAATGTTGTCCCAATTGCTGTAGTAAAAAAGTAGGAGAGAGAGAGAGAGATGGCGCATTAAAATTAAATGAAGTGAAGTCCCTTAAAGCAAACTTACCAAGAGAAGGTGGAGGTGAAACTGTTTGGACCTGATCAACAAATACAAAGTTTAACTAAAAAAAATTAATTCTCCTCCAGTGAAATAGTGTGCTTTCCATATAAAGAAAACAAAATCTCCACCCCAGTCTGTTAAATATTGTGCATCCAGATAAACAAATGAATAACAACGAAATAATAATTTATAACATCGTCAGAACAACTGAGAAAGAACACTTGAAACAAACTGAGAAACAAACTTTTGACAAGGAAACAAGCATGTTTACCTTATTGAGTTTTAGGAGTGCTGGCAGGGTGGTTAACAACATTACCAGCTGTGCAGAAGGTGCCCACAAAGTCACCTGCACGAATATATAGTCCATTGCCATTTGTTGGACTGACCAATTAGAAAATTGCAAAATATCACCCAACCTTATTACTGTACAATCCGCTCCAGTCACAACCATACATTATATAGGTACACACCCTATAGACTGGTGCTACCTGTTGGAGCAGATGTTTCGATGCGGTCGCCATCTTGGATGGGTCTCTCAGATACTTATTAACACTGAAATACTTTGTCTGATGCTATTCAACAAAGACAGATGTGGTGTGGTAAGGCATATTATTAGATATGTAAATAGAGCAGTTATTTTATGTTGAAATACTGTTTTATACTCTTAAACAAAGAGACGTGGTATTTTATGGTATAAATGAAAACATTTAATATTTGTTAATGAAACAAGTTGGACTGTTCATTTACATTTGTTTCCCTCTCTTTCAATCCTGAGCCTTCTCTACACACCAGCAATATTTTTCTACATTGTACTGTTGACTGTGCATGCACACACATACACAGGCCATGCGTTCTTTAAAATTTCCAAGTCAAGTCAATGTCTTACACCCGGCTTGCAACTATTGCTAGATTCTCACAAACCAACAGTTTTGCTCGACTTCTTGCACGTGATGTCACTCTGTAACTACAGGGTACCTAATATGGCAATGTGACTGCATTCAGCCTTAGTTTGTGAAATATAACAGCAACAAATCAAAAAACATGAAATTACGGTCCATCTATTTCTGCATTGTTTTCACCAAGTAAAACAAATTTTCAGAACCAATCTCAGCCATGATGGTGATTTGCACCCTATGATCTACATTCAGTAGTTATCACTGCAGAAAATATAAACCAGTTGCTCCCTCAGCTTTCCCTTTGGCCAGCATGAGCTCCAGCACGTAATGAATCATTTACTTACATATTGTCTATGGTGACAATGGCTTTATTCTTTACTGAATGTTTTAATAAAATAGAACACTTCTAAAATTGTGAAAAGAACGCATTTTGAATGATTTTTTATTTTTGCATCAACATATCTCACTTAAATCTTTACATGGGATTCAGATGCTGTGAAAAGTTAATGTATTTTTGAATAAATCAGTATTTCTACATGAAACGAGATTCTGTTTTGAAGTTTTTCTCGTCAGTTTGAAGTCAATACAACCACTAGACCTCAGCCAGTGTCCTTTTAATACATACTGCCAAAAAAATATTTTTCATCACCAAATAAACCACATCATACTGTGCATTTGGATAAAATTCTTGTTTTGATTTTATTAGTTATGTCTATATAATATTATTTATTTCTATAAAAAAAGACTCTAACCCCTTTGGTGAGGAATTAGGTATGAGCAGAAATAATCATAGGGCACAAAGGAAAAGTCTCCCCTCCATGTCTGACTTTGCATAAAACTGAACATTATATGAGTGATTTATAACGCTATCCCATTTTCATGTATGTTTGTTTGGGAGTTGATGTGATTTATAAAATGACAGACTAGGCATGTGTAAATGTAAAATGCACACATGCGACTGATTTTCTTTTTCCTTTGAGGCCTTCAATCAGCACCTCTGAAGTATGTTGGCTTTGGCTTACTGCCAAGAGCATTCATCAGGGGCAAACTTTGCTGGAAAGGATGTGGGTTTTCTCATTATATCTGTCGTCGCATTAGAGTGTCCTTTCAGCAAACCATCCCTTTTGGTTTTTGTCTTAACATAGGTGTAAATTTATGACCAAACAGTATGCTGCTAAAGAGATGATGTCATTTTACAAGTCTTTTTCAAAACAGGACAGAGCTGTAAATTTGTAAGATCTTATCTTTTCATCAATCTCTTTTCACAGCAAGCAGAATTAAGGGATGAAGGGAGCCCTTCCACCATGCTCTTGCTGGAGGGAGAAGGATATGTATTTATTAAAGTAATTGAAAGATAGTAGCAATGGCGGCTGGTGGAGTTTTCTCCGGGGGGGTGGGGGGGGATATAAATTCAAAATAGTCGTATCCCAAAAGCCAATCAAACCTGTTCTAAGTTATCACTAGTGATGCGCCGATGCCATTTTTTGGCCCCGATACGATACCCTGTACCTGGCTGCGCAGTATCGGTCGATACTGATACCATATCGATGCCATCTGTTTGAAATTGACGTGTGTGTGTACATATGAAGAACTGCATACTACCTATAAATTCAAAATAGTCGTATCCCAAAAGCCAATCAAACCTGTACTAAGTTATCACTAGTGTTGCGTCGATGTCATTTTTTTGCCCCGATACGATACCCTGTACCTGGCTGCTCAGTATCGAATGATACTGATACCATACCGATGCCATCGGTTTTACATTGACGTGTGTGTGTACATATGAAGAACTGCATACTACCTGGATGTAAAACAATCGCCATCATGGCGTTTTCAAGCAGCTGCCTACCTTTGTGGAGCAAGAAAAAGACTAACAAAAAGTGAATCCAGTAGAACTTTTTATTGCCTACCTGGAATGAGTGACAATAGTTGAATAAACTTTTGGCTCTCAAAATGGTATTGGTGCCCTATTTGTTGGTACTCACCGATACCGATGCCACCATTTTAGTGCTAGTACGGGGCGCCGCCCGATACTGGTATCGGTATTGTTGCAACGCTAGTTATCAAAGCAGTATATTTATATGAATGCCAACAACAAAAAAAAGCATTTTTTAAAAAGCACTTTACAAAAACAAAACATGATTTCATGTAAAGGTTTGCGTTTTGTACATGTATTTATACATGTACATGTATTTTGCCGTTCTGAGGCTTTGTGAAGGTAATCTGTGTTTTGCATGGTCTAATATTGTGTCACAAACCGGAAAAAAATAAGGTAACAGATTAAAAATGAAAATGCTATAAGTCAGCTTTATAGTTTTTTTAATAAATAAAAACTATTTATTTTCTGAAAATGTGTTTTTAAGATCATCTGTGCAAATAAAAAAACACTAGAAAAAGTACACTATATTATCTTTTTTCCATGTGAATCCCAGATTGTTCATTCTTCTTTGCCTTTTCTAAAAAGTGCTTTAAATCAGTTCTACTTGTCTTTATCCATGCTGGGTCAGATAATAGGTAATCAGTTAATTTTAATGTTGGGCTGATCAGGTCCAAACGGGATCACCTCCAGCTTGGTAAGTTTGCTTGAAGGGACTTCACTTAATTAAATGTTTCTTTCACCATTTCTCTCTCTGTCTCAAAACATCTCAAACTTACCATCTCAACCTATCAATCAGTCACACTACAACTGTGATGTCAGTAGTGTCCATATGAGATGGGATCTCATGTCCTTTTTTATTGTAGAGGAGTATCTGACGACGAATGAAACAGCTTTACTCATCGTTAAAGATTAACTATTTATCTTGCACAACAAAAAATATATCGATATATTCTGAAATATTTTTATTTATTTACATTTTTTTTGTGTCTTAATCAAGGTCATTGGGTGGGTCTATTGGTCTAGAGGCTAGCCTCCACTGGATGGTAGGTCATTAGGTCAATTATGCAGATAGGCTCGATTATCCGTTTTACATGACAGATCATCCCATTTTGCCCTGTAATTTTATCTGCTGCTGTGTTCTTTGTGAATTTATTTTAAAGGAGTAGTCCGGTCAGCAAGGAACAATCAATGGATCATTATCTATACCTAAAACTAATAGGTTCGCGGTGATTAAATCAACTTAGCATTAATCAGTAAAATAATAGAAATAATTTTTGTCGCAATCATTGAGACCGGCACCAGCCATTTTTGCCCAGATATATATACCTCACTCCTGACATCTTCCGGCAGTGATGTCACGGTGCGGTAAGCCGAAGGCCATTAACCCCGCTTTACAAGCAAAATCAAAGGGAACTACTCAGCACATCTGCAATCGAAAACAATTATTTAAGATTTCGAGAAGACTTCATCATTGAAATTCACAAGAGTTATAGTTAAACTGACAATGCCCACATGCATGGCAGTTGGATATTGTAAAGTAAAAAAAAAATATTAGTTAATTTACTTTTCCGATTTACGATCCACCACGGACAGGTTTGTCGTTGGATTGCCAACTTGAAGAGGGAGGATTTGCCATCAAACATCTGGCCAGAGTAAAAACAAGTAATATGTAGCCAACATTTTGAAGAAGAATGTTTTCAAGATGACTTGGATAATAGCGCGTTGTGACAAACACCAGATAGAGCATTGGGACTTGCTCAACAGCCAATGCTGCACCATGTCATCACAAACCGGTAGGTGGCTGTAGTGTTCTTTGACAAACATGGATGTCTCCAGTAAAACACATTCAAAACTAACCTTAATTAAAAACACTTATCATTTATTGAACAGTATGTAATAATTTCATATTTAATGTTCCTTCAGAAGTTTGAACCTGAGTATTCCAGGACTTTTCCTTTAAAGAAAAACAAAATATAAATAAAATATGTTATGTTTGCTGATCAGTTGGAGCTGATAGAAAATGCTCTAAAGACTGATCCGTGTTTAAATGAGCTGAGTTACACTGTGGGAATAAATATGATGAATATGGATTATCATGACAAGTAGAAAAATACCAGGTTAGCCTCTCCAAACATTATGAAACATCAGCAAACATTAACAGGATGGTGGAAGTATTTTTTACAGCAGAAAATGTTACCGGTTATTTAAACAAATGTTCCAGTAATGCATGAAAATATGTTGCAAGAGTAGTACTAGATTAACATGAATCAAAAAGAAAACAGTTGAGGCTGAGTGTCTGAATCAGCCGTTATGAGAAAGGAAGCATTTGAACTGAAGAAAAAGGACATTTAAAGGACATTTATTCATTTAACCAATAATTCATTTTTTGTTTGTTTTATTTATTCAATGGGAAATGTAATTATTAATTTGTTTATTTTACTATACAGTTTTACTTATTAAATTCTTTTCAATTTTTTTCACAGCTTGAAGTCTCTTCACATTAAAGCAAAATACAAATGCTTACCCTTCACATGCACTTTGACCAAAAAAGAACAAAAACAAAAATCTTCGGACCAAAGGAGGAGAGATCCAGAGCTGAACCTTCAGAGGCACATGAAGGTAGTTATTTAGCCAGCCTTTTATCACCTGAAGAACATTCCCATGATTAAAGGAATAACGTCCAAGCAGGATCTAGAACAACTCATTCATGAATTGATTAAAAAAATGATCGCTGCAACAGTGTCTTCATAGTTTTGCCTAAAAAGTCCATCAGAAAGCTGCAGCTGATTCAAAACGCTGCTGCCCATGTTCCCACTAGAACTTAGAAAGTAGAGAACATCAGCCGGGTTCTTAAGTCTTTCCACTGGGTCCCCGTAGACCAGAGAGTAGACTTTAATATCCTTCTGCTAGTCTATGAATCACTGAATGGATCAGCACAAAGATACATAACAAATTTGTTGCAACCTCCCAGACCACTCAGGTCTTCTAGTTCAAGCCTACTCTGTCCACCCAAAACTAGAACCAAACATGGAGAAGCATCATTTAGTTCCTATGCTCCACTGATCTGGAACAAACTCCCAGAAGACTGGAATAGTGCAGAAAGCCTGAATTCTTCTAGGTCAAAGTAAAAAATCCATTTGTTTAGAGCTTCCTTTGACTGTTGAAGTTAAACTGTTAACTGAGGTATTATTAGTTTAAGGTTGTGGTCCAACTATTTTATTTGTTTTACTCAAGTTTTTATCTTTATTTGCTTTTATTCTGCTTTTTTTATTATATTTTATTATCAGATTCATCTAAAGCACTTTGAATTGTCCATGTACTGAGTTGTTCTATACAAATAAATTTCCCTTCTCTAATATTTCCCTAATACCTTTATGTTTTGACTGATGCAATGTTTGCCTGTTAAGGAGTCAAGTATCCTGGTCAAGCACCCTGGAACATATTTTTGTATGGCAAAGTTTTCATAAATTTTTGTTTAAAAGCCTGTTCGAAAGCCTTGTATTTCCCTTCACAACTATTCAGTACTTTTTGTAAAGCAATAAGAACATATTAACGGCATATTGCTACTTTTATAAAGCACTACACTTTAATTTATTATTTAACAACAAAGATGAAACTGTCTTTAAGACAACAAGCATCAAGCATAACTGTAGCTCTTCTTAATACATGAAATGAATTGACTTGATTTGACAGACGTTAATCACCAATTTTGTAGTACACCTACATATTAAAACCTGACATTGCTGCTATTTTTATGCACTGCTGTAAAACGAAGGACATGTTTCTTTTCTATTAAGCAGACATTTCAGTGTCAGATGCATACAAGGCGTCTTTGCCAAAGCTATCATTCCTCTTCCAACTTCCTGAGCAGTTGTGTTAAGCATCAAATATCTGGCAGAGCAACTAAAATTCAACATGGTTGAATCTAAATCTGCACAGGATTAACTTTCTAGTACAGTTGGAACAACATGCCTACAACAGAAAGATGTAGGCATGTGAAATTAGAACTTGATGTGGTTCGCTTTCACATATTGGGACTTGGCAACAATGAAAAAGATTTTATCTATTTTTATTATGTTTGCAGTTAATAAAAGAAATCTGTGATCTAGTGGCTTCTTTCCAGTTTTTTAAAGAGACATATATGTTTTCGCTGAAAATATCTTTAAACTAGCCTTTCTATTTGACACTTTACGACTAAAACATTGTTTGATGAGAAGACTGACACGTCAGTACTTTAGCTCCATTACAGCTATAAGCTTGTACCCTATTTTCCTTAACTTACTTCGGTCAGAAGTTCCCGCACTGTTTGGCAGATGTGACGCCAAGCATGTCCCTGTGTAATTGGTCCGACCTAGCAAACAATGGAAGAGCTACATTCAAGATGTGATTTTCTGGATACCCAGAAGAGACCAGCATCCAGCTCAATTCCAACGGCAACTTCACATAAGGTGAAAAAAGTTTAAAAAACAAAACAAAAAAAGCCTTAAAGCTACAGTGTGTAATAATTACAGGGATATACGGTCAGAAATGTAATATATTATACATAACTATGTTATTTATCATCATCTACGAGCTCAGCCTTTTAACCTTAATATTTGCGTTGCCTTAGAATTCGTTATTTATAATTACATAGGAGCGGGTCTCGCAGCCATGGAGGCAGACATCTTTGCGTATACGGCAGCGCAGAGCCAACAAACTAGCGATTGCGAGATCGGTCATTACGCTCGAAAGTAACTACGGCAAGTTGAGAGAGATGAACGGAGACGGTACTGAACACACAGACTAATGAAATACTATCTGTAAAATTATCTATGTAAACAAACCTCATCACTTGTGAAGGTAGGTGATGCGGACGTCGTGGAAGACATTTTGTCCCGTAACGCTCGCCGTACTGTTTTTTACAATTCTTAATTACAAAAAAAAAAAAAGTTTAGAACAACTTTAATAGTTTTTTTTATTTATAAACCATATTAGAACAGCTCATTTGAAAGTACTGTAACTTTGACAGGAACTCACTGTACAGGTGATTTGAGGACCCTTTGGTAGTTGATCATTATTTACATGCTGTATAAAACATAGGAACCGTTGCTGTTTGTGAGGAAGAGAAAATGATCACAGTTAATTTAACAATTTCCTAACTGTTTTTGTAATCCTATATCACTCATTAGAACCGTTAATCTAGTTTGTGTTGCTAATTTAAGATCTGATGTGTATTTCATGTAAAGTCGTTTGGAGTTTCCAAAAAGCTGTCAACATTTGCTGATCTATCACGTTCCATTAGAGCAGCAGTGAGAACCTCAAAGGGATAAAACGACAGAAACAGACAAGAACAACTTTCCTGCTGTATATATCAGTGTCTCGGAAGCTGCAGCAAACCTAACAATGTGAAATAAAGTCATCATTTTAAGTCCAATCAGCAATTTTATTCTGATTACATATGTCCATATAAACAGCAACATTAGGTAGATTTTTTTCTTTTTAGTCTGAAATATGATCATGACATTATCTGTTGACCGAGGTTTTTCTTTCCCCTTTTTTTGCCAGACACCATGTCATAAACCTCCAAAGTCTAAAAGTGCTGTAAGATCACCTGAGAGTAGCAAGGGACTTTTGACTATTGAAGCCAATGACCTTGCATTGGACAACCACAAAGTTGTCAGAATAAAAACAGAGTTGTGGGACTGCCACTGGGCAGGTGGCATAAAATTTGGACGTGTGCTCCTTCTGTTAGTCTATCAATCACTGAATGGATCAGCACCAAGATACATAATAAATTTGTTTTCAGTGCACCAACCTCCCAGACCACTCCCGTCTTCTAGTTCCAGCCTACTCTGTCCACCCAGAGTAGGCTAGTAAGCTGTATAGTCATGTTTTATGTCTTCATAAGAAAGACTAAAAACAAATGTATCATTACAAAATAGGGTTATATACACCAAGCATCCATTCTGATAGTGTTTAGATTTCCTTTTATGAGCATAAATAGAATTCCAGCATCGGACCGATGAGCAGATATAAACAGAACTATCAAAAAGCAAGACGGTGGCAATATGCAGCTTCTAAAGAAACACAACCCTCCTGCAATGCCTTAAAGAAACACAACAGCTTGGCATGGTCAAAGACCAACCCACAATATATAAATAAACTGATCCAAAGCAACTGCAAGTTCTAGTAAATCTTCCGCAAAGCCTTTAATCAGAACATCAAAGAAAATTACTGTTCCTAACAAATGCAAACAGGGTATCCGGATCAAGGAAAAACATTTCTATGAAGGAAATAAGTTCAAATTACAACGTCACTGTTTGAGATCGGGTTACAGCTGAGTTTTGACGCAGCCTGTCCCTCTGACATCACATCCTCAAAGAGTGGGAGCCTTAAGACCACATTGAGCCCAGAATTCTACTGCACCAATTCAATTCCGTTTATTTATATAGGCAAATTCACAACACATGTCATCTCAAGGCACTTTACAGTTCACCAGATCATACAGTCAAATTGGTTCAAAGTTTTCTATCTAGGGAAAACCAGTTGATTGCATCGACTCATTGACTCGAAGGCAATCCCTCACACTAAGCATGATTGTAGCGACAGTGGAGAGGAAAAACTCCCTTTTAACAGGAAGAACCCTCCAACAGAACCAGGCTCAGTGTGAGCGGCCATCTGCCGAGGCCGACTAGGCCACTATCTGGATCCAAGAAGAGACCCAACATTACAGCTCGTACCAACCATTCGTAAAACAGATGAAACGTTTTTTAATCTCTGCTTGTCGATCGACCGAAATTGCACACAATTCCGTCCTGACCTGACTTTCTGTGTCTGGGGTGCCTTTTCCACTGCGAGCCGGTTCTGATCCCATGAACCCGCCAAGCTGCTGTGATTGCCATCTCCTCCAGTGAGCGAGCAGGAACCCCACCGATCTGAGTTCCTCAAGAAGACGCTCAACCTTAAGTGACCAAAAAGTTTGAGATTGTACCATATCACCTGAGTTTTATTAAGAATCTTTATATTATAAAAAGGGTAGCTTGCCTGGGCAAGAAGAACTAGGAGTTAGATGTTGATGTTTAGTTCTGTTCTGACTCTTGAAGGATACAGCCACATTTTCCTTCTGCCCTACAAATCCCTGATATGTTCCTGCTTAGCTGTGCTCTGTCTTTTGTGAGCCCTCTCCTCATATCCCCCAAAATTTAAACAATGGACCTGGTCAGCTGGTCTCTCAATGCAATTGAACACATTTTCTCAACTAGAAGACAGGGAAAAGGGGACCCTTCCTGTCCTGCCAGGTCAAACTTCATGGGATACATCATAGACTCATGGATGGCTTGGACGATGGTGTGTTTTACAATGTTGTCAGTGGAGAATATCGAAGATGTATGGATTTTTGGATTTATGATACTGGGATTTCTCCTGTGTGGATTTGGAGGATATCTGATGTATCTACAATTACAGAGGATATGTCGGCGGCAGCGGTTGACGCGATCACAAAGGCTGTGAATAAGCAGGTCCGGGAGCTGAGCTGTATGCCGGATGAACGCAGGCTGGCTGCGGTGGTTGAACTCTAAGGTGAGATGGGATAATATGTTGGATAATACGCTCGCTTCAAGGCAGCAAAGCCCAACAAATTTGGAATATTGAATTCACCATGTAGACCCAGCAAGAAAAGATTCAAAGCTGATGGCAAATTCCTGTGCAGCCTGCTTGCAAAACCAATAAGTGTTATTTTGGATTATGCCTCCCCCTCATAATACATGCCCCAGTATGTTATGGTGGAAGGGCACAGAAGAACTGCTCATAAATTCATAGTCAAACTAGTATAATTGCGCTAAACATAAACAAACTTACAGGCTGAGATGGTATTGGAATTAATGGAAGTTAAACACATTCAAATGCTATTTACTTAAGTTCAATTTTGATGAGCACTGAGTTGAATCTTATTTTGAGTCGTCATTTGGATCCTAACAGCTGTGACAGAAGGCTGTGCTTTACAGCTGTGAAACGTTTTTTCCACTGTCTTCCATCTTTGCATCACAGAAATCTACAATTTCACCATTTTAAAGCAGAATAATAGTGTGCAAGTAAAACATATGAAAGCTCGATAGCATCATTAGTGTGTCTGTACAGTTCATAACAATTGGGTGAGGCAAAAGTAACCGCTACCCATCTGCCAGGTCTTCCCTCTTTCCAGCTGCTGTGCAGCATGCAACACCCACCTGGAAAATTCATTAGCTCACACAAAATTGAATCCATATGAAGAGATGCACTCCCACAATTGGTGTGTCACATAAAATGGAAATCTTGGTGTGATATTCTGAACAGGAAAGAAAACTGTTGAAACTGTACGAAACATAGTTCGATGGAAACGGAAGGGATTTTTACTTAGTTCACAATTTTAACATGAAAAAAAAATCATGCTAGACTTCATTCATGAAACTAATGCCACAGGGACAGAGTTAAAATACAGCAAGGCATATAACATGCAGTCTAATATTTTTTTTTTATGTCTGTTTTCAGACTTTATCGGTTTATAATCACCGCCCTTATTTTACAAAGTTACAGACCATCTGAAAAGCCTGTATTGATAATGAAACAAAGACAAGAAGCAGTTTGCAACCATCTGTACATCCAGCCATTGCCTTGCAGCTTTTTAGGGTGTGGCTGCACGTATAACAGGTCCAAAAGATAAACCTAGACACCCATTTTCTCAAAGACATCCTTCAGCTTATTCTGGAGGATCATGAGAAACTCCCAACTGACAAGGGATAACCAGTAAAAGTTGAAAATTTCACCAATAGTACAAATGATATATTAAGACTTTCATGGTTCATGTAAATTTACGATTACAGTTGAAATAAAGTTAGGCTTGCACCTACTTTTATTTCTATTACTTCAACCCATGCCTGCTAAACCGACACAAAGCAACTGAGTAGTCCAGTGTTCTGCAGTTAGATTACCTTTCTTTTTCATGTCTTGAACACTTTTTCCTGGTGTTTCAATCTTTAATTCATTTGATCAGAAGTAGCTGGTTTATGCATTTAGGTAACTTCACTATCCAAACAGACTTTGTTGTTCTCACTTTAAAGCAGGCGCTTCTGACCAGCACCTTTTCCACCCAGGTAGAATCCTAAAATCTGGATCTTCAGTTTTTTTTTTGACTGGGATGAGCTTTTCTAATTCTGCAAAGAAAAATTTATGAAGTTACACTTCAGAAAAAGGGGCAAAACCGCAATAAATACTCATATCAGCAGTTATATTTATGACAGACGCACATGGACTATTCTTTACACGCAATTTGATTGTTTGACGCACCGTCTTCACCAGAGACAGAAGAAATAAGGGAAAGAGTGTAAGGTTCTGTGGGGAAGGCCAGCAGCCCTTAGACGCAGGCTCAGAGGCTCTGTTTGGCTGCTTGAATACGAATAAAGACAAGGAACACTTAACTTTGCCAAACTTTAACTCTACTTTTTAAAATACTTTTTCTCTTCAAAATAATGATTGTTTGTTTTTTTCAATAGCTTTCTGGTCATGTGACTAACTGACTGACACTAAACTAATGTCAAATCATTTTACCAGACAGGATAGATAGTGTGATCTTGTTTTATCCATTTTTGATACATTTAATATTTATAATAACCTTTAAATTTGAGAAAACCCTGATTTATCTTAATTTCCCATGGCAGTGAACTTATTTAGTCTAATTGATTTTCTTTGACAATGGGAACCAGAGTAGAGCTGCTTAAATCAGTTCTTCTGAATTATATAACACCCCCACTTAAGCCAGTTGCAAAAAAACAGATATAACCCCTTTTTAAACTGATGAGGATACTATCGGGTATCGGTATCGGGGCCAAAAAATGTCATCGGCGCAACACTAATGAGGACACCAAACAGACATTTATGGACAAAAAGGCTGGTACATGTTGATAGAACTATAAGACATCTATTAAAACTATTTATCAGAAAAACCTTTTTAAGGTAATTCCTCTAACATTATTACTCTGTATTAATTTCACAAAAATGCCTAAAAAAATGTAATATTGATTGCTTTTTTTTTAATTAAATTTCAGATTCTTGTCGTTACAAAGGCCTAACCAGGATCACTACTTAGCATACTGCAGACACTTGAGAGATAGATCTAGTTTTCAGATTCTTCCGGAATCTGTTTCCACTGGAACCACACTCAGCATGACTGTTTATGCACATGAGAAATGAGAAGAAAAATCTATGATCTCATCTCCCATAACTGGCTTCCCCTCCTGTGTGAGAAGGATTTAATCCATCTTTCTTTTGCAAACATCTGACACAAAGCAATATTTACCCTTCTGCTAATGCTGATTTGGCAGAACAGTCTTTCCAAAAGATGTTTGTTTTCACACCAGTAACTGTAATATCTGATTCACCTCAGAATGTTACATCCCAGCACAAACTGAGTGTTTGGGTCTAGAATAAAATAATAAATAAATTTAACTTTAATGATTTCACAATGGAGAAATTAACTCTCTGCATTTAGCCCATCAGCTTTGGGGGAGCAGTGGGCTGCACCTGTGCAGCGGCCGATGAGTAATCAGGGTTTAAACTTCTTGCTCAGGGACATAGGGTGGCAGTGCGTGGGAGTGGGTTTTGAACTTAAAACCTCAGGATTTCAAGCCCTAGGCATCCACTCCCCCAATTATAAAGTTATAATCATTCTAACCAAAAAAGCAAACTTTTTTTGGTTCAATGAATGATGGTAATTTTGCATTATGTGGGACCTTTAAGTTCTCCTGTGGCCCATTGTAGCACTTTAAGTTTTTTTCTTCCTGCCAAAGAGAAGCACAACAGATTTTAATGTACATTGCTGCTTTGACTATTTGCTGAGCTTGGGATATGCAAAAAACTTTATTGGACATTATTATAGGATCATTTGAAGGACAATGGAGATGGAGGCACAAAAGGAAAAGAGAATACGAAAGGGAGAGAGGCAGTTTTGTTTTAACGATGAAGATGACGAAGGAGGAGAGGAAAAACTCCCTTTTAACAGGAGGAAACCTCCAGCAGAACCAGGCTCAGTGTGAGCAGCCATCTGCCGATGCTGACTGGGGTTCAAGGAGAAGCAGAGATACAAAAGACAACTGTAAAAAGCGGTCCCATCTAGGAAACACATAGCAAGGCAGACAAGCAAAGAGCCAACTCCCATGTCAGAGGATGAAGAGAGCACATCCAGACAGCCACAGTCAGAGAAACAGGACTGCACTGGAAAACAGGCCGATCTCAAACATCCATAAACAAAGGTGTTGATGGCAGCAGCACAGCTGATATTTCTCTCCAGGATGGTGTCACAGCAAAACAGAACAAGAGGAGGTGAAGCTACTATAAGAAAATTCAGAGAGAGCATAATGTTAGAGATTGAACTAACAGATTCTGCAGGGTAGGAGAACAGAGATAGAATGAAGCAGAATGATGAAAAAGGGGTCCCTATGTCCTCCACCAGTCTAAGCCTCTAGCAGCATAACTATATAGATAGCCCAGGATAACCTGAGCCGCCCTAACTATAAGCTTTATCAAAAGGGAAAGTTTTAAGCCTAGCCTTAAAAGTAGACAAGGTGTCTGCCTCACAGACTAAAACTGGTAGTTGGTTCCACAGGAGAGAAACTTGATAACTAAAAGATCTGCCTTCCATTCTACTTTTAGAAATCCTGGGAACCACTAGTAAACCAGATTAAGAGCAAAGTGCTCTGTTAGGAACATAAGGAACAATCATATCTCTGATATTGTTATGATTTTGGCACCATAGGCTGGGTTGTACTCCTCCTCCTCTCATCTGCTTTGCTCCATACTGGCCTAATTATCTCTTAACAGATCCACCTGTTCCTTCTGCTATTTATGCCACCAGATCCCAGCCCATGGTGCCAGATTATTCGAGGTTCCAGCGAGTTTTCTGTATGTGTCTGTTCTGCCTGATCCTGACTTGTTTCTGCCCCAAGACTTCTTTTGGGCGCCCCTGTTCTGCTCTATTTTTTTTTTGTTTGTTTGTTTTTAGTATTTGCCTGTTCTGTGTTTCCTGACTGTTATTTGGATTTCTCCTGTTGTCGAACTTGGACCAGTTTTCTCACCACGGCTTGGATTATCCTTCTGGATCCCTCGTTCGCTTTTGAAGTACTCATTGTCTATCTCATTTGAATTCTGGGTCTAACATTCTGAGCCTCCTGACAGATATAAGATGGAGCTTAGCCATTTAAGGCTTTATATGTGAGAAGGAGAATTTTAAATTCTATTCTGGATTTAACATGAAGTCAATGAACATAAGCTAGGATAGGAGAGATATGATCTCTCTTTTTAATTTTCATCAGAACTCTGGCTGCAGCATTTTGGATCAGCTGAAGGCTTTTAATTACAATTTGTGGACTTCCTGATAGTAAAGAATTAACAAGAAGAAACAAGAAGTAACAAATGCATGGACTAGCTTCTCAGCATCAACCCTGGGCAGGATATTTCTAATTGTTGCAATATTGTTCAGATGAAAGAAAGACATTCTAGAAACCTCTTTGATATGGGACTTAAAAGAAAGGTGATGATCAAAAATAACACTAAGATTTTGTACTTTATTATCTAAGATCAATTTAATCCCATCCAAATTAAGTGACCGACGAATCAGCTTCTTTTTCAAGGACTCTGGTCCAAAGAGAATAACTTCTGTTATGTCTGCATTCAGGAGCAGTCATCCAGGTTTGTATGTCTT
>NW_015150721.1:0-14756 GCF_000732505.1 Cyprinodon variegatus | reverse complement strand
TATATATATATATATATATATATATATATATATATATATAGTAAAGAAAATTGGTCCTAGCAACAATCCCTGTGTAACTCCACAGGTAGCCCTTGAGTATGAGGAAGATTTGTCATTAACTTAAACAAACTGAAATTGATCAGATACATAAGATTTAAACCTGTTCCTTTAATTCCTACAACATATTCAAGTCTTTCTAAAAGTATATTATGATCAACTGTATCAAATGTTGAAATCTAACAAGACAAGTACAAACAAAGCCCATTATCTGAGTCCATGAGAATATCATTATTGACTTTCAATAGAGCTGTTTCAGTGCTATGATGACCTCTAAAGCCAGACTGAAATTCTTTAAATAGTTCATTATGGTGTAAGTAATCGAGCACTCGTTTGGCAACTAGTCATCTGGGTCAAGAGACAGTTTCTTAAGTAAAGGCTTAATTACAGCAACCTTAAAAGCCTTTGGTACATATTTCTGTAACAGGAAGAGATTAATCACATCTAAAATGAAAGATAATATAAGGCAATTATGTAGGTTCTCTGTGTCATTTTTTTTTTATATCAGATGCTTTGAATTTAAATCTACTTTGACCCCTGAGCAGTGGTAACCAAGGGATAAATTCTTAGAAATAAAGTCAAAATTGCCAAACTAGAAAGAATAATGTTTTTTTTTCTTCTTTTCTTATTTAGAGTAATGAGGTTGATTGATCTGTGTGTAATGCAGAATTCATAGTAGATCAGGAAGTGTTTGCTTTGGGATGGAAACTTTGTATGTCCAAAACCATTACTTTATTGTAAATTTTGTTAGCTTGTTTGTCTGCTATATTAACCAATATGATGTACTTAACTAGATCTGCTATTTTCACAACTTTTGTGAGACACTTTTTCATTAAGTAGGGCATCAGTTCATGAAAAAAGTTTATTTCAATTCTAAAAATCAAAGTTTTCTGCCAAACAGCAGTAATGAACTGCACAGCAGCATTATATACCCAGCAACTGTAGTATCTATGCAAGTGTTGTTATTCCAAATTGTGAAAGTTAACTGTTTTTTCAAGTGCAACGTAAAACTGATTAAAGCTAGACCAAAACTTTTTCGAATTTTAGTCGACTAAAACCGAAAGAAGCTATCACATATCGTAATGACTAAAATGGGACTAAAACTAATGATTGTTTTCGTCCTGAAGACGAAAACTATGACTAAATCGAAGATGGCTGTCAAAAACAATGAGGCAAGAAATCACTTAAGTGGAAAAGGATGATAAAAGTATAGGAGGTAAAAGAGAATATATCCTCAGGGTATGCTGCTACACCTACAGAGAGAAAGAGAGGAAAAAGCAGAACAGACAGAAAAAGTGTCTTAGTACAAACAACCAACACATTTAGGATCACTGAAACATATGTACAAAGTGTTATCTGATACAAGATGTAATTGTTGGCAGCTGCTGATAACTATGGGGGTTATTTGTATAGATGTTTATTCATAAGTACCTGGATCCAAACATGTTGACCCTGTTCCAAAAATCAGATAAACTGTAATATGATTGCAACAGGAAGAGGAACAACGATTATCTTCTTCAGGAACTCTGTATTAGACAGTACTCTGAGTTTTTCCTCATGTTATAAGAATAATGGTGTTTTTCCTAATGGTTCACTTAAACTGTAAAAGCAAGTAAGTTCAGCGATCCAACTCTGCTATGGTAAAAGGTGGCTAGTGAAGTTTTGGCACGAAGAATGGGACAAAGAATGTAAAGGGAGATGTTTGCATAGAATAAAAAAAAAAGGTCAGTCAGACTAAATGGAGGAGGATATTTTAACTAGGTTGAGACTGAGACACACAGGACCTAATAATACACTACATGTATTAAGGAGACATGCAACAGGTAACTGTGATTACTGTGGTGAGCTAGAACATTTAGAATATGTACTTATTCTCTGTAGACAATATCAAACTTGGAGAGATATACTTAGAAATACATTTGATCAAGAGAAGAGTTTAATGTTTTCAATGTACTTCAGTAAGATTCAGGGCATGTTTTGTTTTTTAAGAAAAACGGGTTTATATTATAGAATGTAGGTAAGTTTTGGATTCTGATCCACAATCCTATTTAGAAGGTCTTGGTAGTGTGCACCTAAAAGTTGCTTGCTAACAGCCATTAAACAGAAGAAAAACTTTCTGTTTTTAAACTTTTACATGATCTTGGCCCACTTACCTTTCTGAGCTGTTCATTATCCATACTTCAAACAAAACCATGAGGTCTGTGGCTCAAGTATGGCTGATTCATAGGTCCAAACTTGTTTCTTGGGGAGACAGAGCCTTTGTTGTGGCAGGTCCTGTGCTTTGGAAAAGCCTGCTTTTTAACATAAAATCTGCAAAAACTGGATGCCTTTTCAACCACAGAATGATTTTATGAACTGACTTTTTTAGTAGAGTACATGATGACCTAAATATTTGGGTTTCTCAAATATTCTTCTTTTATCTTTTTATTCATGATGTCTTTTATTCTGGCTCTTTTTAGTTTTAATGGGTGTTTTTTGGAGGGGGTAATTTTTGTTGTTTTTGTTCATGTGATAGTTTTTTTTTTTTTCTTTAAGGTTTTTATGGCACTAGTGGCTCATTTTGTTTTGTACAGTGGGCTGACAGGAAAGGAGGTATGAGAAAAGGGGAGAGACATGAGCAAAGCACCACAGGTCGGATTCGAACATGCGTCGATCAAGTCGAGGACTAAGGCCTCCTTACATGGGTCGTGCACACTAATCACTGCACCACCAAATTTTGTCTGGCATAGCGTCAAACAGGCTTTTGCTCAAATTAGCTCTGAAGCTGTGCTTCAACGGTAAGAGTAGAGAAGGTTGTGAGTTTGCTTCCAGTTTCCCACCACATGTCAGAGTGCCCTTAGCTATGCCACTTGACATTGAGTTACTTGCTGATCCGAGCATTGGTGTTGAAACGTTTGAGTTTGACTGAGTGATTGTTACTGTAGTTTTGAACGCTTTTAGTGGTCAGCATTACCAGGCAAATACTACACTCGTTCACTCGTACCATTTTAGAGCTATATCCATCTTCCCAGCAATCCAGTGCCTGCTTGAATTGGGGATGGAGCGCTCTGAATCATTTACAGTATTGGCTGGTAGAGGAAAAATTCAAATGGTGCAGAAAACAAGACCTGCTGAAAGACAGGCGTGGTGGCTGACAGAAAATTGGCATATGTTGCACCTCATCCCTTTAAGGAAACATTATTTCCCCTCATATGGTAACTTTGTTCCTTTAATCTGAGCTCCCACATCTTGAAAACATCTGAAATGCGCTGACACTGACCACAGCTGTAATGAGAACAGCTGCACTGAACAGACCTCTTTCACAAAGACGTTTCCAATGAAGACAAAACACATCTAGACCCGATCTGTTTATGAGGATAACTGTATTGTCAGATAAGCATAAGACAAAAATTTTTAAGAAAACAATCAGAGGACATTATGCAGCTATGCTTTTCACTTAACCACTTCCTTTTGTGGATTTAATTCTTACATATGATCAAAAGTAAGCTGTTGTTCATATTGAAAAGGCTTGTGTAAATTAAATGTACATTATTCTCCACTTTAGTTTCAAAATGTTTTGTAAGCAGTGGATGTTTTTACTAAGTTTATCAGCTTGTAAAAGAGGATTCCTCCATGCAAAGAGCAAAATCTGAAGGGAAGGCAGTAAGTATTGTAAATGGGACTTCTCCAAAAATGTTTACTTTGATGTTTCCCAGAGTAATGTTTAAACTGGAGAGTAGGATCCACAGTTTGAAGAATTGCTGCAGGGCACAATAAGTAGGGGGCCAAATGTTTGAAAACAAAAAAGGAGGATAAATAATGACCACGTTCTCTTTGGCTCACTTTGGCTGTCTTTTAATTTCTGAAAACATTTAACTTTTCTAAACTTTTATAAGCTGCAGTAAACATCTGGTAAATTCTGTAACAAAGTTTTTACATGATTTTCCTCAAGTAAACATTATGCTGGAAAGCATGACGTTGACTTCAGGACAAAAAAAAACATGCTTTTATTGAAAAGCTGAATTTATAAAATCTTATGTTTCTAAAAGAATTTTACAATCGTAGGGTTGAAGGCTCCAGCTTTCAATGTGGTTGTGTCCTTAGGCAAGACATTTAACCTGCAATATCAGCTGATTGTAGTCAGAGGGCCAGGATGGGCCTTTTTATGGCAGCCTCGCTTCCCAGGGCAGCTATAGCTAGCTGTGAGTGTGTATGCCAATTGTAGGGGAGTGTGGCCTAGTGGTCAGAGCACTGCGCTTGGAATCCAGAGGTTCTGAGTTCAAGCCCTACTCCTATGGACTGACACTCTGGATCCCTGAGCAAAAAGACCCTTAACCCCACACTGCTGCACCGGGGGCCGCACAGTGGCAGTCCACTGTGTCTCAAGGGGAGGGGTTAAATGCAGAGAGTTAATTCCATTGCTCTGTACTTGTGACATTGTAATGACAATTAAAAACAGCTAAAAAAAATGAATGACTGAATGTAGCATAAAGGGCCTTGGTCAAGTCTTCTGACTTGAAATATAAGAACAGGACATTCACCATATGTCTCATCTATTCTGTGTTGCACTTATCTATCCTTATACATTCCATTCAGTTCTTTTGTTTTAAACTAATCTTATCTACCACTCTTGGGTGTGTCCTGGAAAGTAAGATCAGAGGTTGGAAACTCAGATGGTCATTCTGCATATTCCGGATTGTTGCCTGTGTGCTATTCAAGGCTCCACAAGAGATCGTTCAAACACACAGGACAATTTTTATCCACTGTGAGATACAGTTGATAATTGTAAAGAACATTGTAAAGTACAAAAAAAGAAGAAAAAAAAATACACTATGATCTTCAAGCAATCTGGGGCTCATTTAGAATACCTCTAATCTGTAAGGACATTTAAGCCACAGCGGAATTGTTTTAGAGTTCGCCATATTAACTGCTTTCTGAATAGTGCTCCCAGTAACACCTAAAATTCAGTGGAGTGGAGTTGTTCCTTATGGCTGTTATGGCTGACTATAGTTCTAGTCAATTTGGACTGATTCTACTGAATGATGTGCATTTCTAAAGATTCCCAAAAGTGCTGTCCGCTTCTCTACAATATTTTAGCTGCCCTACGCTTCAAATCCACGGAAATCTGTAGCAAAGCAGATTATTTAGGCAGGACGTCAGTTAATGAAAAGCAAAGCAGATTCTGATGACTTTACAAATAAAAGACTACATGTGCAGACTGGGTCACATTTAATGGACATATGTAATAAAATCTACATGTGTAATAAAGAATATGTTCAAAAAAATAACTGAAAAAAGTTAATATATTAACTTACCTACCCATGATGGGAAAAAAAAAGGTTATTAGATTAAGAGCAGGTACATCAGACACTGGTAGAACTGTTAAGATAAACAATTTACTGGTTATTGTTCTATAAGTACACCACTACAGTGGAGTGATACAAAAATGAAGTGATCAGAGCTCAACCACACGGAGACGGTCCACTTTGAAAGTGCTCCTTGCGGCATATGTTTTTGAAAAGCTGCAGCAGAGCTTTACTGCAGCGCTTCCAGGTCACTTCGGCTTCCATTGGAATCCAGGGTTAAGGAGGCAACAAGGACAAGGAAGCAGGCTGCTTCCTAGCACGAGTGCAGTTAGTGTAGGGGACCTCCTGATGTCTCTGGTTGCCACTAAGAACCATATCGTTGCTTAAAATTCTTTAAGTGACAGAACATTTACTCTTTGTGATGAATACATATGTACACACCTTCATATGTTTGGATTTTATAAGGTAGAGATTCAGCCATTCACTGCCTTCCTGTAACCTTTTTTCTTCATAATGTTTCTTCCAGAAGGCTGCAGTCTCAATTTGACCAGTGTCATACATGTCAATTTCCATCTATCATCAAAAGTTAAACACTCAATTTAGCTAAAGGATGAGACCCTTTTTGAAACATTTGCAGAAATAAAAGAACACAGACTGACAAAGACCAGAATGTTAACAAAAGGCCTGGTTGGAAGTAAAAGAACTGCTAATGTTAAAGTTAACAGGCTTGAATGTAATGCATACTAGATGCTGGTTCACGGGTAACTACTATGTCTCAGTGTTTTTATAAGTAAGACTTACTTTACTTTACTATAAGACTGTCCTTTTAGATTAGGCCATTTATCCTGTCACTGACTTATTGGAGATTGAAGGGGCCAATGGAGAGTCAGTGCCGTACATGGGGTATGTAAAAGTTACTCTGTAGTTTCCTAAAGAGTTCCTTTCCACTCAGCCTGAGATTGAAACACTTGCCCAGTAGTTCCCGACATTCATTTCAATAATCTAAGTCCATTGTTGATAGGAACTAAGACACTATGACACTTTATGATCAGTTTTGTGATGACCAAGCTTTTCAAAACAGTCAATTTTGAGAACCTTACAGATTAGGCACAAAAAAAGTCCAGATGGTAATTTAGGCCTTGTAAATCTCCCTTTGCATCTCCTATAGTCCGGGTAAAAAGAAAAACGGAGATGTCTGATTATGTATGGATTATCAACGTTTAAACATGCAAACGATCAATGATATTACCTAGTCTCGAGGAGTCCTTTTCTGCCCTGAGCGGATCTCAGAGGTTTTCTGTCATGGACTTGAAAAGTGGTCATTAGCTACGTTTACATGGACACAACTAATCGGATTGAAGGCCTGATCAGATCAAAAATGTTTCATGTAAACATGTCAGACTGAAGATTCTAATCCGATTCGGTCCGATCGGATCTAAATTTAATTTCGAAAGAGAGAGGTGGTTTTTGCCGATCGCCATTCCGATTGGCGTCCATGTAAACACCCATTCGGATCTTAAGAGTAAAATAATCTTCACTGCGCATGTGTGCGACGTCAGCGTGACGTTTTAACGCCTTGTCAACAACAGGAAACTACCGGTCGCTCTCGCTCTTGTTGTGAACAACATGGCGGGAGGAATCTAGGAACGCCGACTTATACACTCAAGTTCATTTAAAGCTGCAGGAAGCAGGAATTTATCCTCCTCCTCTTCCTCTTTTCTCTCTCCACAGCCCACTCGCTCTCCCACGCCGGTTCAATCGCTCATTCTCTACATTTTCTCTCGGACATTTCGCTGCCAAGCGCTTTTTTCTTCCTCTCTCCGTTTTTCTTTCCGCTCGCTCCGAGCGCATCGTTTGTCAGGCCTCCCAAAAACCAGACGCAGACAGAACTGCCAAGTTTGGCAGGAAGTTCTGCGCATGCTTAAAAGATTTAATCTGATCCAACGCTTGGTACATGTATACACACGTCATGATCGGATCATTTCATTTAGTGTCCATGTAAACGGAGATTTTGAATTTCCGATCAACCAAGGTTTTGATCGGATCGGGAAAATTTTGCGCATGTAAACGTAGCTATTGTCATAATTGGAGGAACATGAAAGCCATTTGACAAATGTTCTGAATCGCTTGTGAGAAAATGGCTTAAAATTGTCACCCGAAAAATAATTTTTCCAGACGTCAGTTCGCTACTTAGGACATATGCCTGATCCCCAAAAGACCAAACCACTTAAGACCTGGCCAGGGCCACAGACCTAAAGACATTAGGTAATTTCTTGGGTTCTCAGGGTACTACTGTAGATTCATGGAGGTTACTCTAAGATCGTAAAACCCTTAACCATCTTAACAGCTGGTTACCCTCCAGTGCAAAAAGGGGCTAAAAATTAAAAACTAAAAGAACCATTTGGTGAAAGGTGGACCCAAGCGTGCCAAGCCGCTTTTGAACAGATCATTGACAAGTTAACGTCTGCACCACTGTTAGGCTTTGCAAATCTTCTGTTGCAAATCTCAGTCCGCTGACAGAAATCAAGAGAGCCTACTTTGGATACAATCTCTGACTTGACTAATCCCCCTGACTAACCGATTAATAAACTTGAACATTTACTGAAGTTCTGAAGCAACAAATTCAGAAAGAACATTCTCCAGAAGGACCTTTTTTTTTGTTTTATTTTGGGCCCATAGGTATTGCTGTTTTTGTATTATAAACTTTTAAATATCTGTTACTAAAGGTGCAATTAATTACAAATACCTGTGTCCATCACTTATTGCTATCTCTAAGCTCCTATGAACCTAGAGCGTTAGACGTGTACATACCCTAAAGTGGGTTACAGTCATTTTCCATAATGAAGCCTGTAAGGCTGTCTGGATTCAGCACAGCATTCTGGAGCTCCTCTCCTATCCTGGATAGAGTTTCTACTCTTGACCATGCGAAAGTTAAAAGGGTAGGACTTAAGAACTAGAGGAGCTACAATTTAAGGTATTCTGATCGAGTCTGAACAAGGAGCGCCAATCCGCATAGGCAAAGATTCATAAATAAATAAATAATGCACATATAATAAGTGGGTGTGTTGTGGGTGATCAACAAAAATTGCATTTGCAAACAATAATTTGCACAAAATCATTTAAATAGGCAGGTTGCATTTGCAACTCGCAGTTTAAGAGTGGCCGCACAAGAAAGATGAAGTCAGCCATGAAGATTGATTTTACAAAGGTATGACAAATTGCTTTAAAGAAATATAAAAAAAGAATGGGAACTTGTTTGGTATCATGGAAGCCAAAAGTTTAGTGCCTCCTCTTCTTTTAAAGACACTGTGTTCCCTCTTTTGAATACTATCTCTGCATATCAGAGTAACAGCCAAAGAAAAACAATTTTGAAAGCACTGTGTAATGCATCAGTGTTTAGAGCAAAAATACGATCCAGTTTCCCCTAATCAATAACGCATGTGAAGGAAAAAAAAGATAGAACGATGTGTCATTGTTAACCTCTAATACTTTCGGAGAAAAGCCTCAGGACACAAGACCACCGACACTGAACATACATGACGCTTAAGTGGAAACACCTGATTTTTTTTTTTAAAGGTTTATGTGAAGCCGAGGAGGCGGAAAATGTGTTTATAGAGGAAGAGAGTATGTAGTGTAAACATAAAAGACATTCTGACCATCTAAAGTGACAACATGCCTGTCCAGTAAAACTGTACGATGCAATGTGGCTAAAAACATACTCAAACCATATTTTTTTACATCTGAATCCCCAGCAGGTTGTGAGAGTCATTAAGTGTTCTATTGTAAATCTATAACCACTGCATAAGGATAACACACATAAAGATTTAGGGTATTAGTAAATTACCAGCACCAAAGGAGCTTTGACAGAAATAGAAACAGTGTCCATCTGGAGAGAAGAGCAGCTTTAATTAGAACCAAAAGGCTAGAAATCTGCCAGTGTTGTAAAGCTTACACTCACCAGATCTTGGCGCCTGTGAGCTTGCCACAGCCTGCAAGTTACGTTACATCAGCAGCAATAGGGTGAGAGAAGAAACACTGCTTGGGGTTTGTCGCATAAGGAAAATATAACAAGGAGTGAAGAAATTAAGCTCATGCAGAAATAGTGCTAAGTTAAGATTTTGGTCAATAGATGTGTTGGTGTAAGAAAATAAAACCTTTCATAACTGCCTGTCAAGTCATTTTTCTCTCTGAGTTGATTAGTGTTTCATAACTTTGCAATGTTTTGCCAACTCCACCTAGCAATATCTATTCAGTTCTCTGAGGTATGGAAGCATTTATTTATGCAGAGCCAGGACCGACATGATGCTGTGATTCTTTTTGAGTGTAAGATAGTTAGTCAAATGAGACATCTGCATTAAAAAAACATTAAAACAGAATGCATTTTTGCTTTTCCAAAACCATTTCCATTTGCTAGATGACTACATAATGTGAGAGTGAATTATTTAGATACTTTCTTTTATATCAGTTTCTTCCAACTTAAGGGCTGGTTATACTCCTGCAGCAGTGTGTCGCAGTAAGCTTATCACAGGTATGACGCAGACATTTCTGATTTATGCTCAATATTGAAGCGTGGTTTGTGCTATGTAATTCCACACCACAACGCAAGAGGGAAAATCGCAAACTAGCTGTAGGTCTAGGTATGACCGATGCAGTGAGGAAGTGGGAGCAAGTTTTTCAGACAATGGAGGGACATGAGGGTGAAAAAGAGGTGGAAAAAGGGTCCCAGCTTGTCCAACTTCACGAGTCGTTTTCCACAATGGCGGTCATATATACAAAACAAGCCAGTAAGGTAACAATCAACGCATAGAGTAGAGCGAATGAAGATTTGACCAATCAGAGGCCTCCTGTCTGCGGCACTGTCTGTGGTCACCTACAATTTGGTGAGAGGTGCAGCAGAGTATCTGCAGAGGGGGCGGGGACATCTCTGCTTTCACCGCAACACTACACAGATGACCTAGTTTCGAATTATGAATCAGCCTTTTTGCAATGCTGCCTGAATGTCCTTGTTAATCCAATCAGTCCACATCAGACTCTAAAGCTGTCAATACAGTGGCTAAAGAAATATGTTTTTCCCATCTCAAACAAAAAAACTCTGTTTATCTGGGTTTTTTCTGTTCTCTTGGGTGTAGTTTCCATTGGTAGCCTTTAAGTAACATTAATAGACTGGCTCCATGACATCGCTGCTGTGCTTTGCATCGACCACTTAAGGTGTAATGTGGGTGTATGAAGGGCTGAATATGAGGTGGAGCTTTGTATGCAAAATTTAAGATGCAGCTGTGGTCTCTCAAGAAAAAATTGTTTGGATGATTTTTGCAAACAGTTTGATAAATCTAATCTCTTTTTGGTATACGCCATTTTACCCTTTGGGCTTGTGTACACTTTTATTATGGATCCCACTCAATCTTTGATTAATGAGACCCATGCTAATACTATTGGGGTTCTTATGTATATGTGTGGATGTGAATTTCAAATCTGCAGCTGAAAGGCACTGCTTTCTTAATGGGAAAGCGTAAGAAATTGACCAATAGTGAAATAATAGTGGACCTCCATCATTCTGGTTCATTGTTTAATGCAATTTATAAGAAGTGTTCTTAGCTTACAGAAATAAAGGAACTATATTCACTACATAGTTTTGCTGCATTTCATGCAGAAATGCTGAAGCAATGTCTGATTCTGAATTCATTAAATTGTAGCTCCTAGATCCTGGGTGAAGGCAGGAAAGTAGCTCCTGACCGCTGTGTAAATTCCTGACAGCCTTCAGCTTTCCGGGTGTCATTATGCAACAGTAACACATGGATGATACTAGTCCATCGGAACAAGAACCTCCTCTTCTAAGAAGATTGTGAAAGAACAGCCTTGACAGTCCAACCTTAAATTCAAACAGTAATTTTACCATTTTTAAGAACAGGACGAAGAGCTGTACTCCGAGAAGGACGACCACACAGACAGCTGGAAAGGCATACCAAAGCCCAATCACAGCTACTTTTTTTCTGCAAACTTCTGCTTGAGGTCTGAACGGGTTTGCAACCGTCCAACGCATAGTCAGGATTTTTTTTGGGGCGTGTGACAACAGTTTTAGAACCTCTGCTCGGGGGGCGCAAAGAGACAGATTTGAAGGTTGCAGAGGCTAGCGTCAGAAGTATAAATTGGCCTTTAGAAGAGATTAGGTTTGTCCAAACCTTAAAGCATTACAGGTTTAACCTTTTTAAGTAAAAAAACAAGTTTAGGTTTAATATCAGATGCAGAATGAAAGCTATGCACCTGATTGAAAGTTGGTTTCAGCTGTATTTAATCAATAATTTTTGTTGGTACCGTATTTTCACGACCATAAGGCGCACCGTACTAAAAGGTGCAGTCTCAGTTATGTGTGCCATTTCTGTATTTAACACACACATAAGGCGCACCGGACTGTAGGGCGCGGGTTTTGTATACAGGTACATGTCCTCTACCACGTTTAAATACCTCTACTGCATATTTAAAAATGGAGCGGGAGCAAAACTGAGTATGTTTGTGCTTTATTCATGTATTTACAGTATTACAAAGTATTAATCAAACCTGGGAGCTGGCCGTTAGACAGACACATCGCTGATGACACAGAGCGCTGTGATCACTCCTCTGAAACAGTTTATTGATGCATAAATTAACTTAAAATGCTGAAATCTGCCTGCAGAATATGTTCGCTTTTATTATCCTGGTGCCTGCAGTTTAGATTATTTAGATGAAAAACACCTACCAGCTGCCGCGGTGAACCGCAAGGAGGCGACCCGGCCAGAGGCTGCCGCCGGTATGTGGGGTCTGAGCGGCTCCGACAGAACTAATATTAGAAGGCAGGATGGTAATCTGGATGAACTGACTGCAATGATTAAGTTTTTAGGTGGACTTTCTCACTTAAAAACATATTAAAACTACTTTATTCCCCCTGATCACAGCAAATATAGCTGCAAGGCAAAGAAAGGATAGAGTAGCTCCGCCCGACGTGCGTAAGACACACTTTTGCACCTCGCAGCCAGAGCAGCAGAGCTGCTTCAGCCGCGTGTCAGAACTAGCTGGTACAAGCAGCAAAAATGAAGCAGCAGACGCGTGAACGTAGCATTACTTTGAACGGCTGGTTCACACCGATGTCGAGCGGTTGAAGTTCCTTTGTCAGACCTTCCGGAATAACAGCAAGCACAGCGTTCATTTGTTTCACCATGTTTTTCACATCGGCTGTGAGATGGGCACGCATGGAGTCACAGATTAACAGCGATGGTGATGCGTGAAAAAAAAACACCTGGTCTCCTTACCTACACCTCTCTCAGCCACTCTTTCATCATGAGGAGATGAGGAGTTCTGCATAAAGCACATACCTGTTCTTTTATACACANGAAAACAGCAGGTGAAAGAAATAACCAATTAAGGTGGAACAATCAGGCCAGATCATGACACCCAAAAGGCGACAGGGAGAACAGTGCATGATAGGGGTGTGAGGAGTCATATTAAAATCCCCCACAGTATTTAACACAGTATTTAACACCAAACCAGATAGGAACTCTGAAAACTCATCTAAAAATTCAGAGTAAGGACCTGGTTACAAAAATAAGAGGTTTTCTTGCTATTTGCAGTCATTTTAAAAAACATAAAAAGATACAGATACAGACTACATAGGATAACTTTCGATTCTTTAAGCATTTCAGGTTCATTTTCATCATGATACTTTAATACTTGTGCAAAAATTTTATATATTTTTGACATTTTTGACAGTAATAATAAATAACCACTTGAAGCCATGTATAAAAAATATAAATCAGACAGACGTTTTCCTATGGTCTTCCTTACTGAAGGAGACCTAATAGAAATTAAGCTAGAGGAAAGAAAAACATAAAGCAAGAAAAAGCCATTTCTTTGGCTTGGGAGTATCTCTAATTACACTAATGGATAGACTGAAATGTATATCCCCCTATTTTTAGGTAGATGAACAATTAAACCCTCTTAGGAGCTTGGAGCAAAAAAAAAACATCAGCTTCAAGGAGCTTCATCCTTGCCCTATATGGTTAAAACCTGTAGATCACTGAATCCATCTAAAACAAGCTATATTGAGATACTGAAATGTTATACAAATTTAAGATAGCAGCTGACCTCTGCTGGTAAAGATACCTTTGTCCTTCAAGCATAAAGCTCTCAGTTAACGAAGCCTGTAACGTTGCACAGTACAACAAGCTGCGCTGCTGTTCCCACCAGTTGCTGTGTTACCAGTTCAAAGAGCAGCCACCTTCAGAGGGAGCTTTTTGAAAAGGCCACCTGAGATGTCAATGCCCCATGATGTGTTTTTCATTTTCCCAGCTCATTCACCACAAAATATATATTTTTTACCAATCTTTATATATATATATATATATATATTCTGGAAATGAATGTTGGAGATTATTCATGGAAGCTTTCAATTTATTTTTATCAGAAGTTTATCAATGTTCTTTTATTTGTGTTAGGTTTGTTTTTCATGTTTTTGTTTAATTAAATCGAAAAAAATTTTTTAACAAAATGAACATTTGTTTATTTAAGTTAAGCCTTGACTGTTTAGGTCAATTAGATTGTCATTGTTCAGTCAATATCTGCTGTTTTTAGATGTGACTAATGCAAAAAGGGAAATCTTCCGCACACTAAAAGTGTCTTTTTAAAGCAACTTGATGGTGAAAGTCATCACTTTAGATGTATTTGCCAGCAAGTCATCTTTCCACTTACTGCCCAATTTTTTTTTCTGTATTTCTTGAAAACATTGCTGATTATCATAATCAGTTATCTTTTTTGTCTTGAAATACATTTTAAGCATTTTTACATTAAAAGATGTAAATATCTCAAACATAGGTTTTCCATATGACTTGGCTTAAACAAAAGAAGATTCTGCTTAGAATATCATCAGGATGAGGGCTGCATAATATAAACATATTAAATGCAAATATTAAAATATAAATACCATAAAAGCTAATGATAGCCTATCTGTCCATGTCAAATTTTGATGGGCTTTTGCACTTATTTATTTATTTTTTAGACTAAATTTACTCCCTTAAGTAATTTGAAAGGGCTGCAGAGTGCAGCCTTATTCTGCTCCCTCTATCTGTACTGTGCAAGGCAAATTCAATGCCTGTGACACTAAACACAATCTACATACTTTTTTTAATCATTGTAAAAAAATATATTTTGCATTGTTTAGCAACCTGTTTTACCAAGCTCTGTCTCAAATTCAAAACCTTTTGCTAAGTATTGATTCAAAGCTTTACTAATGAATGGTGCTAAACTAGAATTTATGTCTGGGATTTGGTAGTGGCTTTGGCTATAGTACTTACAGAGTTCCAAGATTCATGATTAAAAGCAAATACAATGAAGGCTAGTGTGAAGAGAGGAAACAAGACAAACAGTAACACCTCACACAATAATGAA
>NW_015150720.1:954381-1001031 GCF_000732505.1 Cyprinodon variegatus | reverse complement strand
AAGTTCCACGACAATCTACAGTGCCGCATATTGACGAAAATCCCATTTTTCATGCAGTGGAAGGCACAACAAAAGACGGTCCACGGAAATGGAGGGAGAGATATTGGTGGATGTTATGATGAGCGAACAACGTGACGAAAAAGTTAAAGTGCAGCAAAGTGAGCATGGCGGCTAGCGCACCCACTGCTACATTCAACATCTAGCCACCGGAGCCTTTCGATTTCAGCAAACCACTCGAATGGACAAAAGCAATCCAGAGGTTCGAGAGGTTTTGGCAAGCGAGCAATTTGACCATGAACTCCAAGGAGAATCAGGTTAACATTCTGATACATTGTATGGGGGATGAAGCCGATAATGTATTGAGAGGGTTGAAGCTGAGTGATGCTGACGAGAAAAAGTATGAAGATGTAAAAGACGGATTCAGGGATTTCTTTGAGGTGAAAAAGAACATAGTGTTTGAACGTGCATGTTTCAATATGAGAAAACAAGAACCAAAAGAGAATGTATAGGTATTCGTTACTGCCCTGCATGCTTTAGCAGAACACTGTAAATACAGGGATTTGCATGACGAACTCATAAGTGATAGGATCGTAGTGGGGCTTGCAGACACCAGGCTTTCCAAATGCTTGCAGATGGAGGAAATTTGACTTTGCAAAAAGCTATTTATATGACAAGACAGTCAGAAGAAGTTCAAAAGCAACAGAGCACACTTATGAGTGACGCTAGCAGTGTGATGCAGATGGAGGGTAGCAACATAGACAGACTGATAAAAAAGGGACAGAAATGTAACAACCTAAGAAGCAGCCATGGACGTTCCTGCCAACACATGCAATGCAGAAATAACAGCACAGCACCCAGTGCTACAAGTGTGGGGGGCCTTGTAATCCTAGAGTGAAGTGTCCTGCCAATGACGCAAAATGTTGGGGCTGCAGAAAAAAAGGCCATTACCAGCGCGTCTTTAAAAACAAGGCTTTAGTAGTGTGCATTGAGGGAGAAGAAGGGAAAAGTTTCTTCCTGGGCTCTGTGTCATGTGAAAACACCATGTGGGCGGCTAATGTGCAGGTTAAAGGAAAGTGCTGAAATTCAAACTTGACACCGGTGCGCTGGCATCGTCATCGTCCCAAAGAAGAATAGCCAGTGACTACACCTGTGTGTTGACTTCCCGGGCTTGAACCAGTATATGTGTCGTGAGAAATATGTCCTGCCATCAGTCTACCAAAGACTAGGAATGCTAGCTGGAGCTAGAGTTTTCAGTAAACTAGACGCGAACACGGGATCCTGGCAGATTGCTTTAGCTTAAGAGTCAGCCAAATATACAAAATTCATAACACCCTTCGGACAGTACCACTTCCAGCGTATCATGGCAGAGGTCATAGACAAACCAGACAGGGTGGTTTGCCACATTGATGAACTGCTGGTGTGGGAAAAAGATCAAGAACAGCACACGCCTACGCCCTGCTGAAAAAGCTCAAGCAAGCAGGGGTGACTTTGAAAGCTGACAAGTGCCAGCTCTCCAGGAGCGAGGTGGTCTTCCTCGGGCATGTCATCACCACATCAGGCATCACACCCTATTCTGAAAAGACAAATGCCATCAGGGACATGAAAGAGCCTACAAACATGAGCTTCCTGGGGATGGTAAACCAGGTGGGAAAGTTCATACCCCAGCTGGCAGAGAAAGACAAAGCACTCCGTAACCTTCTCTCAAAGAAGAATTGCTGGCTGTGGGGTGCTGACCAGGCGGCGGCTTTCAGGGTGCTGAAAGAAGCACTTACCTCTCCATCGGTCCAGGCAATGTATGAGACAAGCAGGGACACCAAAGTATCGACACTTCATCCTATGGACTGGGGGGCGTTCTCCTCCAGAAATGGGACAGCGAATGGTGGCCCGTAGCTTATGCATCTTGCTGACTTTCGAAAAGGAGGTCCTGGGTTTAACCTGGGGATGTGAGTGCTTCCGGGACTTCCTGCAAGGAAAGCAGCCTAGAGACTGACCACAAGCCGCTCATTTCCTTACTACTATCTTACTCCTACTGTATGACATCATGCACGTTCCTGGAAAGTCACTCTGAACTGCTGACACGTTGTCACGTTCACCTGTACAGAAACAAATTACCGCAAATGACACGGAGCTGATGAAGAGCACCAACATTTACTTGGACTGCATTGTCAACAACTTACCTGTCAGTCACACGTTCATGGAGACACTGAAAACAAAGCTGGAGGCTGACAGGGTATGCTCATGTGTCATGAAAATGTGTGCAGATGTATGGCACACATAGGATTTAAATGACAGGTCCTGATTAAAATTAAACCACCAAGATTTTTTACTTTATTATCTGAGATCAGTTTAATCCCATCCAAATGAAGTGACTGACTAATCAGCTTCTTTTTTTTAAAGACTCTGGTCAAAATACTTTAACTTCTGTTTTGTCTGCATTCAGAAAGTTAAGAGTCATCCAGGTTTTTATGTCTTCAAGATATGCCTGTAATCTATGTAATGGGTTAGCTTCATCTGAATTTATAGAAAGATATAGCTGTGTATCATCAGTATAACAGTGGAAATTGTTCAATTTTGTGTTCTGAATTAACAGAGGAGGTCCTGTTAAAGAATCATCTTGAGCGACTCAGTTTCCTAACAAGGAAGGCGCCTTTGGTTGCAGAAAACAATGTATTTGCCAAACTTGGAGAGAACGTGAGTTTGGTCAATTAGGCTTCTTTGTTTTCCAAATTAATATATTTCTAAAGCTATCTATCTTCAAATACTCTTTGCAGAGAGATATGTGCATCAAGAAGGCACTGCTGGCACCAGGCATCACCACAAAAGATGAAAAAGTTGTTGTGACTGATAACTTCTTGTGCACTGGTGGTGGGGTTGACCCTAGAGATCATATAGCATGTCCAGGTGTGTACATCTTGTCACCTTTCAACATGATCAAAAATAGCGCTGCAGTTTTCTAACTGTGAGAAATTGTCGGGACAGGTGATTCTGGCGGTGCTGTGTTCAAGAACTATGAGCAGCGGACCGTCCAGGTAAGCAGGTGTATGCAGCAAACGTTTCAAAATTGGTTATTAATTCAAAAGGCATCATATTGGCAACAAGCTCACTAAAAATAAAAATGTATATCATTGATTCTCTTTTTATTCACAGATTGGAGTCGTAAGCTGGGGAACTCATCATCTGTGTCCCTACAGAGATGGCCTGGTTGAGTCCACTGATGATTCCAGAGATTTTCACATCAATCTATTTAGAGTGATCCCTTTCCTTAAGGAAAATCTTGGAGATGACAATCAAGACTACACACCGCTGAAATTTGTGAAAAATTAAAGTTTCATTACATAACTTTTGCTTGAACACAATTTGGACTTATTCTGTCACAAAATAGCTTTCTTTAAGATTGGTACCATCCCAAGTGACAGACCATTTTTTTGGTGTGTTTATAAGATGTGTGAAAATAAGTTTAGAAGTTTGTTTCTTTATGGAAGATCATGTATGCAATCAGACTTTTACCATTTGTTTAGCTATTTAAAGGCTAATAATGCTCAACTAAGTCAGCATTGAGTTGCAAATTCACTTGTAGTACTATGACTGAATGTTTGACCACACGTTTTATTAAAATTTCTATAGTTCATCTAAATTGGTCGATTTCCTGTTGTAGATATGGCTTTTAATACTGAAGTTGACACCATTCAAGAAACATTCCATCATGTTTGTTATCCATTACCTTCTTTCTGATAATTCTCTTGAAAACTAATTCTATCCAAGTTGAAACCATCTGCCACCAACTGAAATATTTAGATTAAAGGAACCCAAAGTACATTCAGGAAGGCTACAGGCTTAAAAATCGGCAAGGTGTGACAGGGCCCTAAATCAGGAAATAAAACAACGTGATTGGCTGTAAGGAGAGCGGAGACAGAGGACAGTCTGAGTTTACTGAAGAAAACCTGCTCCCAACCAGTTTAGCTCTGGGGAAAATGTTGGTTAAAGAAACTCGCTCGGGGACTTGCCGAGTTTTGGTTCTCTTGTTTGAGTGAATTGCTTGTGTAACCAGGATAATTTGTTTCCATTTTTGTTAGATTCAGTTTTATTTATTTTTTTTTATTTTTTTTGAAAATAAAATCCTCTTCTCCTTAATTTCTTTACCAAAAAAAAAAAAAAAGTGAAACTAAATCATTCTGTTCTCGCTCTGGTTGTATGGTCACATGACCAGCTGCATGTCAGCATTCTAAATGGACAGTTGCAGCTTATATGGCTTATGAGTGGCAGCCCAGGTAGGAGACGCTGTCTGACTCTGATGCAGGTAGGCTTCTAGCCGATCGTATGCCTCTAACAAGTGTGTATGATACTGTCTTCCACTCATATGCCTCTCAACTTTTAGATGCATCATTGTGCATTAAAACCTTCATCGGATCACGAGGTTGGACAAGTGGAAACTGGAGAGTGTTTGTGTTTTGATCGGGAGCTAGCATGGTAGCACTTGGCCTCCCAGCAATTGTTTGGGCTCGGTCAGTGTAAACTGATCTGAGTATGTTTACTCACCTGGATTTAAACATTTAAACTGAAAGTATTTTTGAATTGTAAAACACTATCATTGTATGCTAAATTGAAATGATTGAGTACTCGCATGAGTGTAATAGTTATAATATAAACTCATTTCACTGCAGTGATGAGGAAACATGTACAGGTATGATTATTTTTGATAGTCAAAACCGAAGATTGATCAATCGGGCCTGTTTTTATACAGGCCAGGTTTCCATTTCAGGATTTTGTTCCAGGATCCCGATCTAGGATCCCATTCCAGAATCCGTCTCCAGGACTCTGAATGTCTGGTGGATCAGACTTGCGAGCTAGACCCATATACAGACATCCCAAGTACCACAAACTAATTCCCCCCCCACTGTGCAAGAGGCTGATTCTGAGTTTGAGGGGCAGCTTGTGTTTGAGTTTAACAGTTATGAAACAGTAGCTGAATTGCGTTCTATTCTAATGTATTCATTCAAATCATCTGGGAAGTCAGACATGTATGTCATTTCTGAATTAGCTTGTGTGTGTACAGAATGTGTTGCACAGAGTAAAACTCATTCTTATTTGAGTTGCAGAAAATTGCAAAGGTTTCTGGTATGGTTTTTGCAGAGGTGCTAAAATCCACAATGGCTCAGATTGGACAATCAGTTGCTGAACTTCACTCAGCTGCCAAAAAGGAGGATCCTGATGAAAAGGCTGTGGTTACGGTAGCATCTTCAGAGCAAACAATGGAGAAGCCAACGCTGTCAACTGCCACTGATCTCACAGTTTCCAGACTGAGAAGTGAGCCGCAACCTACCTCACGACAACCTTCTCTTCAGGATGAGGACATCCAACCACCTGAAGTCCAGTTCTACGTGGTGGAACATATTATAAAGACTGAGGAAAGTGCCTACCTTCTACAAAGGCTCAGAGTGTTTTCTGGACGGCTGCCTAGACCAGCACATGAAGCCGACTATGAATCCTGGCATTCAGGAGTTGATCTGCTATTAAAAGGCCCATCAGTTTCTGATCTTCAGCTTTCAAGGAGGATTGTGGAGAGTTTACTTCCCCCACCCACTGATATGCTGAAGCATTTGAGTTCAGATACTGCACCTATTGTGTGTCTGCACATATTGGATTCAGCATATGGTAGAGTCCAAGATGGAGAAGAGCTCCTTGCAAAATTCATGGACACTTTCCAAGATGCAGGGGAGAAGCCATCTTCATATCTCCAGTGGCTGTAGGTGGTGTCTCAGTGAAGAATGTTAACCGGCACCTCATAAGCCAGTTCTGTTGAGGGTGTTGGAACAATATTGTGATTGCTGAACTCCAGTTAAAACAAAAGAAATTGGTCCCACCTAGTTTCTTTGAACTGCCACTACTTCTACATACTGAAGAGGACCGAGAGGCAGCAAAAAACTCCAGGGTGAGACATCTGGGGTCCACCGAGCTAAAAGCAATCAATCATCACAGTTGGCCTGTGTTGACACAGGTGACGGTGGAGCAGTTTCTGCTTTAAACAAATTGACTCAGCAGCTAGCAAAACATTGGCAGATGTCCAACGGCACCTGGCTAAGCTAACTTCTACCACTACCCAGCCCCGGACTACATCTCAACCCAAGGTAACATACAGTAAGCAGGCTGGGAAAGGGGGCAATATAGTGAAACCCCAACAGTCCACTCAAACCTATGTTAAACCTCGTTATTGTTTCAGGTGTGGTGATAATTGTAATATTAAGCCACAATGTAATAATGAACCAAATCCTGCTCTTGTTGCCAGAAAAAAAAAAAAAAAAACAGTTTGCCCAGAGACAGCAGAACTTCTTCCAGCAGAAGTTAAACTAGGCATTGTTCCGGTTGTGGGACAAACTGGAACCAGTCCCAGCCTAACCATTACCCTGGTTAAATGTGCAAGAATGCAAGCCCCAGCTAAAAAATAAAATACACGCTCCACTACCTAAAGGCTTGATTGGGTCAAAGTGTGCTGCTGTTGTTGACATTTTGTCTACCTTGACCTGGGACATTCTATTTCTGCCTGCCTCAGCGAAAACAGAAGGCAGTGAAAGGGAGCTGCCAGCCTCTGAGCTAGCCAGGCTACCCGTCTCGTCACAGTCATCTAAATCTAATGGAGAAGGCATCCGTTTAATAAAAAAGCATTACTGTACAATTTTGGGAAATAAACTAATCTCCCCCTGATTTGAATAAACGAGCGTCACCTTTCTCTCGCTCCCGGAACTGCAGAGCAACTTCGTAGCATGTTTAATAACCCCAAAGAGAGGTAGAAAAGTGGTGTATTTCCAGAAATGGCTTATGATTTACTAGGAACCACATTAAGCACAGCCAGGGATATAAAACTAGCTACTTACCACCAGAGTTGCCTTCCATGCTGGTTGTAACTTTAGCTTCTGTCCGGAAGCATCAAAAACACGGCATTCGTTAAAATGTATGCCATGTTGTGTGCACAATTGTTTCTGCATGTTGGATGTATTTCCTCCTGCGGATGTTATTGCCACTTTACATCCAAACTTTTGATCACTTTACCTAATGGGGTGCCATTTTTGTTTTTTGGTTTTTTGCTTTTCTAGACCTACGCCTAGTCACGTCATACTTGCTTACTGAATGCTGTGTGCGTAACTTACATAAAAATTGTGATGTAACTTACTTGGAAAACATGACGTAAGTCATGTGTTTCCCAGTTCTAGGCTCTGCTGCTGCCTGGAACCGTTAAGAGAACCGTTAAGCGAGCTGCCAAACGGTGCCATGGAATTGGAACACACAGAACCGGTTCTGAACAGGAACCGGTTTTTGATTCCCATCCCTAGAGACCATGTACATTTTCAGCCCTTTGCCCAAGGGTATTGAGCGGTCCTAAAGCTGCTACAGTTAAGGCACCAGCAGAATAAATCAGGCAATGCAGGAACTGTCATGCTGTTAAGCACCACCCCAGTCCTTATTTCATCTGGCCAAACCATTGTCCTGGAGGGTTCTTTTAAAATCACCCCTCCATCTGTAGATAACTGTGCCATTATTGAACACCCCATCTGCGTTCAAATTTTTTTATTACACTAACACCACATCCACCATACAAAGTCCCAGTAACCATGAAGAATGCATCAGAGAAAGATGAGGTGAAGAGGTGTCCATATCACCTTTAATTATTATTGGAGACATTGGGTCAGCACCTACTGTTTTGTCCCGGCAAATCACATCTCAAATTTCACAGCACACCACTCTGGAGTTTACCTTTGGAGACTCTGCCCTTCCACCCGAGTGGAAAGAACATATTATTAACAAATTGAACAACATGCCTGATGTATTCTGTCATGATATGGATTTTGGCTTCACAGATGAGTTAAACATACCCTTAAACTTCATGATGAGACACCTTTTAAACAGCACAAGGCAAATCCATCCCCAAGATCTCAAAGCAATCCGTGAACATCTTAAGGACTTGCTCGAAGCTGGCATCATAAGAGAGTCCAAATCACATTTTCCAGTAGTTGTTGTTCGTAAATTTAACAATTCTGTCCGGCAATGCATAGACTAAAGGGAACTAAATCTTCAAACTATCAAAGATTCATATGCCCTTCCTAATTTGGAGGAATTATTTTGTGCTTTGACAGGGTCCAAATGGTTTACTGTGCTGGATTTAAAATCAGGCTATTATCAGATAAGTTGCAATCTAGAGTTGCACCTTAAGAGCTGCAATCTTTTCAGGGTTTTGCTGGATATTACAGAAGGATTGTTAAGTCTAATTTGGGTATTTTTTCCAGGTTTTAATAAATATGTATTAATCTCTATGATGGATTGCTGGTAGTTATAACAGGAAGTTGGCAAACGAAACAACATGGGACCAGGAGATATTCTGACCAGATTACTAATCCATTTAGCTGATATAGAGGTAGATCTTCCACACACTTCCTAAATTTTCTTATGTATGGGGAATAATAAAGTTAATAAATAACATATAAAAAAATAAAAATAAAAAAACAAGATCATATTGTCCTAAATTTGTATCTGATTTATCATGAAGTGCATAAGGAATGTTGGTTCAGACTCTGGGCATTCAATGCCTTTGACACTACCAGTCTCATCATCCTATTAAATAGGTTTTATAATAAATCTGGAATGGATTTAGAACGATTCAGGATTCTCTTTTAAATGGAAGTATTTGTATAAATCACACCATGAATGATTCTTCTTATATAAACAATATGTCTAGTGGCTATTTTTGGGCTTATCATTTTTTCTAGACGCATGGTAAAGATAAATGTTTATTATGATAGTATCCTCAATCTCTTTCTGGTAGATGCCATTCAGCTGTGAAGCTCAATTAAGGATTCCCAGTTCTTTAAACTGTATAAATTTAATGCCTAAATTAAACTACAAGCTAGTTAAAAAATACAGTTTTGGAACCTGATTTGGCATTTACATGCAGTAAACATGTTGATTCAAAACTTCTGCTGTTGAAATCTTAAATACAACTGGGTAGATTACTTGTTCCTTTTATAATCATTAAACTCATGTGTTTAGATTTTAGTGACCTATATGTTTAAGCTACTTCCTGAACCACTGATTTATTTAAAATCACATACTCTAACTCAACTCTTCACGTCCTTCAAACAAAACCTACTGAGAGTTCCAAGGACATGGTTTAAAATTTCAGGCCATCACTCTTTTCCAGGCTGTTAAATCTATGTCCTCCTAAGAGTCTGGATTGATTTAAAAGCAGTTACAGATTATTTATTTTGTTCGAAGATGATTATCATTATCATTATAATTCAGAATTTATTTCATTCATTTTTATCCTTTCAATAAAAATCTTTTATTTCTCTGTATAGTAAGTTGTACTTACTTCTTGTTTACTTGGCAATATTCTTTTCACATTAATTTTGTCAATGTATTTGAAAAAAATGTCTCTTATCTATATGGACATAAGAGAATGAGTTTGCTGTAAAACCTAACTTTCTAATAATCTTTTTTTTTTTTCTTTAAATCAAAAGGTTTGTAAATAAGTGTCTTTTCCAAAACTGAAAATGGAAAAAGGGACCACTTTAAAGAATTGCCCCAGCCCTTAAAAGGTTTCATCAAAACTCTTTTATGGCTGCTCAGCTCTTGCTGATGAAGCTGTCCAGCTCAGCCCCCCTCAGGGTCAGTGACTCAAGCCCCATTTCCAGCTCCCGGTGCAGATTTACGCAATGCGGACACTCCATTTGGCCGTGTGCCACATCCAGATCATTTAAATTAAATTTAGTGGAGACTTATTCTTTAGTGTAATTAGGTTTTTTGTTTTCTCTTTATGGCTTAAAGATGAAAAGGTACTGAATTTGTCAGCTGTTGTAATTTTACAGGCCTGACACAAACAAGGCAATTACATCAAGAATGATTTATTGTGGTTGGAGCTATTTTATTGCTTTAAATGATTTCATTTTACCACATAACCACCCGGCTTTCAATAAAGAAATAACACTTTACAAACCGCTGTGCTAATGCATACTGGCCACTACAGCAACATAGAAAAATAGGGACATTTCAACGTCAATGTTGAACCCCTGCTTTTGTGTGTGTGCAGCTACTGTATAGGGGTAGGATGTGGTTCCCATTGGGAACATTTATTTGGTTTCCCTTTAACTACTTAAGACAGAGGGAAGAGGTCAGTAGGATGAGAGGGGGTAGCAGTAGAGCCAGACGAAGACAGACTATGTGAGATGATGGACAAATGGCAGAGGCTTAATTGAATGAAAGCTTCTCCAGGTCTCAGATGCCATAAACTAGGAGGACATTTAAACTAAGGTCCACTGCTTATTGAATCCCTCCTGGGCGCCCACTAACCTCCCTCACTCTCTTCTTTTCTATCCGGCTCACTGCTGCCTCATACCCCTCCTTCAATTTAACCAAAGCTGAACCCCTGGCTTTCACTGTAATCAATCTACACCTAAACTGATTAGCGGTGTTTGGATAGAGCTGCATGCACGAGGGACGGTAATTTCAGGGCAGCTTGACTCCCTCCTCTCTTTGCTGGCTTTCCGCTGCAAGCACACACAGCATATTCCTGATGAAGCATCCTGCTGTTTAAACTCTGGCTGATCTGTCTCACTGAGAGCCCTAAATCAACCTTATGGGCCATTTTAGAAATTGCTGCCATTAGGAACTGCATGCATACACATTTTCCCCCTCTTTTGAGCTCTAAAGAAGAAGATTGCATGCACTGAATGCACATCTTCTGCTGATCATGCTGCTTGAAAATGACATTATATGGATAAACATTGCAATTCTTTGTGACAACTCTTTTTTTTGTTGTTGTAAAATTAAACATCAGATAATAGAGGTTTGGGGCAACTACTGGCTTACGGCTGTGCATACATGGTGCACATCGAGCAACTGTTATTTTTTTCCACATTTGTCAAGCCTTGATGTATTTTCTTGAAATTCTTGTTAACAAACAAACATATGGCAGATGTGTGTACCCAAAGACCGCCCTCAGGAGTAGCACTATTTCCTTGCTTAAGAAAAAGTAAAAGTAGCCATCCTACAAATTACTCAAATAAAACGTATTTTGTTAAAAACATCACTCAAGTTCTAAGTAATTGTTGGATTAGGTTTTAAAATAATGCAATTAGACATGTTCAAGTTCTGGTATTTGGTAAGTTCTGGTGTTAAATTGCAAGGGTTTTTTTTTTGTGTGCAGTAATTAGGCATCTGGCAGGTGGTCTACAAAGATTGCTGCACAAATGTTTAGCTTTGCAAATTGTTTTAGTTCCGTCCATCATTATGAGCAGGATATGTGTCCTTCACGCAGCAGAGAGTCATCATAAAGAAAGGTAAGGTTCTAAATCCTGTAGCTGGAGGTAATAGTGATTTCTAAAAAATAATATTTATAATACTAAAGATATTTATAGAGCACTTTACAAAGGTGGCCTATTTCGAAAGTGCTACAAAAAAGTAAAAAACGAATAGTTACCGGTAATTAAGGGAGGAGTAAGCGATGCGCTGTTAACCCCTCCCACCCCTAGGTTTCTTTGCAGTGCTTTTCAATATTATATATTTTTTTTTGACATGAAACAATTTTTTACTCCAGTCATTTATTTGCTCGAAGGCAAACATGCAAAAAAAAAAGAAAAAATTGCACATGTCTGCTGAAATTCAAATGCAAATCCCTTAGCACAATCTTCAGAGATTTGTTATGCTTGCAGAAACTCCTTTGCACCTTTTCTTTTTGAGAAACACAAACCTTCATAAGGTCACAAATACAAAAAAAATGTCTTTATTATAAAGAACAACCTCTTGCAGAAGTAATTTCTTGGAATCCATTCTTTTCTTATAAAATCAATCCTTACAGTAAGAGTTGTATATATTTTAGTAGGACAGGGTAAAAAAATCACACTAACAATATATAATGTTAACTGTATATTCACCTGATCTCAGTATAGCTTGTTATTTAAAGCTGAAAGAGCATCCAGAAATTTTACTCTAGAAGGAGGTGTGACACTTCACAAGAGTATTACTATAGTAGAAATAGGAAGTACAGTGAAACTACTCCTAAATGTATATTTTCAAAATGTTACTCAAATAAATACAGAGCAATGGAGAATAAAAAACAAGCAGAAAATCACTGTGGATGAATTTTTAGATAGTGCTTTATAAAAAGTAGGTTTAGAATGCTACCAACATACACATTAATTACAAAATAACTTATGCCCAATTTATTTTCCTGAATAGGTTAACCCTGTACAATTAATGCAAATTGTAAAAGAAACCCAATCCCACAATCATTTGAGTCCCTCAGTGACAGTTATTATTATTATTATTATTATTATTATTATTATTATTATTATTATTATTATTATTACTATTATTATTATCATCATCATCATCATCATCATCATCATCATTATTGTTGTCTTCCAGCTTGCTTGATTCCTCCTAAATACATTGAGCAGCAAATTAACTTTCAACCCCAATGGTGTAGCATTTGTTTGCAATAGTGGTAACACCAATAAGTAGTAATGTGCCTTTGTGTCTAAATTTTTTCTCCAATGTCCAGGATTGGTGATAAAACTTCTCAGATACCAAAAAAGTGAAGTTTGCAATGAAACTTGAAGCCATTTATCTTGACATCTGAAAGGCTTCCCAATGAAAAAATAGTCAGGTAAAGAGTTTTTAGTTTGAGATTATGTTGCTGCGATAAAAGATAAGTTTAACAGAAGAGGTTTCTGCAGAATTAACCAAAGAAAAACAGCTTTTTCCTTATTTTTATTTTTAATTGCATCAAAAAAAAGAAAGCTAAAAAAGTCTTCACCTTAGCAGACCTTCCTGCTACAGTAACAGTGAGCATTCTTTCCGATTAGAACACAGACTGGTTCCTCTGAAGTTAACGACTGATTTAGCTTCTGTTTCATTTGAGCTCCGCATATTGATTTACATGTAAAGAAGACCAGGTTTCATTTGAAACGGTGAAGTCATGCATTAAAGACTGAGGTAATGCATCTAAATCAAAGATTGACACATGTATCCAGGTATTTAAAGAGCATTTCTCATCTTTCATACTTTATTATTCAACAGAAGATTTAGGTGTCAAACAAATGTCTGTGCCGCTTTGCAAAGAATACTAACGCTGCAGCTGAGAATGTTTTAAATGATCCCTGATCGAATTAATGGAGATCATTTTCATGTAACACTTCGGTAATGATAATATCGAAAGCTTAAGTAATAAAGGAATGAGAGAAATCTGCCTCTTGTCAGCGTTTACAATGAGAAGCACTTGGGCGATTGGATGTCCTGCGATCAATGTAGCCTCTTCTCTTATCATTAAGACTGCTTTTAACAGATTGCAGCCCCCCTCCAAAACACGCAGTCTCTTTCTCCTCCCCTCTCCCTGTGCTCCTCCCTTTGGATCACGCAGTCTTTTACAGTAGATACAACTGGAGTCTTGCTTTCCTGACTGTTGTTTCAAAATTACTTTTTATCTGTTAATTTCAACCTTTACAGAAGTTTTTCTATTAATTATCTTGTGGAGTTCAAGTGGATTTAATCTGGGTTTCTTTACACTAACCAGACAGATGAATGGAAATGAAAGTTCTTGAAGTATTCTAAAGACAGTAAATGAAGATGGACCTGGTGATCATTACTTTTCTTCTTCTGTTCGTTTGTCTTCATCCAGCCTCAGCAGCAAGTCTGATCACAGGTAAACTAATCTCTTAAATATACAAAACAGCACAGAGTCAAAAACATTTGAATTCATTTGAGAATCAGTTTTTTTTTCTTATGTTTTGGCTTCTGAACTCTAAACTGAACTTTTATTACTAAAGCAGACATATTTGAAGCGAGGGGTATGTAGACAACATTTTCTAAATGTATCTTATTATATTTAGCTGATGACAGAAATACACTGAGATCACCTTTTTCTTTATCTTTCCAGGCCAGCGAGTGTGCAAGGCAGGAAATGGGAAACCGTGTTACAAGCTGGCCTATTTCTCTGAGCTGCGCTGGAAGCTGAACTTTCAAGAAGCAGAGAGCGCTTGCAAGCGAGATGGAGGCCAGCTGCTGAGCATTGAGTCTGCGTCTGAGCAGAAGGTCATAGAGCAGCTCATCAGTGATCTCCGACCCATGGATGGAGACTTCTGGATAGGGCTTCGGCGTGGACAGGGGCACCAGGACAGCAGCTCGGAGTGCTCGTCTCAGTACTACTGGCTGGACGGAAGCAAATCCACATTTAGGTAGGAAAGGAGGGTTTTTATAATTCAATTCCTGTTATTTCATTAGCTCTGAACAGTTATACATTCTTCTTCACTTATTTCAGTTTTTTGTTTAATGCAGAAATGATTCTAGCATATGAAGTTGTCTTGACAAACAGAGCAGATGTCCCAGATAAAAGATCCTTAGATCTCCAACAATCAATTGTCTTTCTCTAATCTAAATTTCCTTAAAATCTTGAATTCCCTTACACCCTCCAGTTTGTCCTGGATCGCAACGCATTTGGAAAATAGAGAGGTATAGAAGCTTTCCTTTGGTCTGTCCTTCACAACATGCCAAAAAAACATCTAAACGAAAAACAGACACCAATATGTTACTGCAGCAACTCTATTTCAAGATGTCCCCAGATGACAAAGCTCCTCTTTAGTCTATTAATCTCATGAGCAGGTTAAGATTAGCATGCAGAGAGACTAGTAAATTGAGAGCTTTGCATTTTCGCTCAGTTTTTTCTTTAATATACTGGGCATTTATTACAGCAGACCAGCTCCAGTCTGTCAATCACTAACTAAGGTGCTTGAACTCCTTTGATTGAAACAAAGACAAACACCTCACCTGGATGGAGCAAATCCCTGGCTTCAAACTCAGAGCCGCTGAAACTCATCTTACTCGCTTCAGAGTCAGCTGTGATTGACTTCCATACCTGCGAAAAGTAACTCCTTAAGGAAATCCATGGAACCATCATCAAAAAGCAAAGATGAAAATCTGCAGTTTTTAATCCAAACAACTTATTTTTTTTGTGAAAACTTCTTTGGACCATGAAGACAACCAAACTCCTCAGGTTATCTGCAGTGCAATGACCTGGTCTGCTGCAGCTGAATCCAGACATTTCCATCATTTAGGACTTATCATTGAAAAACCACGAGGACACTCTCCCAGGGAAAAAGAATAGGATATTTCCTTGATAGCTGGAACGCACTCTTTTATCCTTTTCCTAAAAGATTGCTGGCTGAGAATCTGAGTGAGTCTGCCCCGTCTGACAGTCTGCGGCTGCAATTTCTTATCTGAATGACATGAACTCCTTAAAAACCTTTAAATACAAATCCCCCACTCTCCAAGCTGGGGAACAATACAAATGGCTAACCGTCTTTGTGTGAAACACCCACTCAGTAGCTGTAGAATTCGGTACAAATCAAACACTAATGCAGTCAAACACAATAGCAACCATTAATCAGCATGACAATACCTGCACTGCTGCCAACAGTGAGTTCAATTTGGCAACAAAAACTGAAATTTGCAAGAGACGGGTTATAAAAACGGTTTGTTTATGTTTTCTAATCATTCTTGTTTTTTCTTTATTGTTCAGTAGAATTTTGAAACTTAGTCGGTTGCAAAACTACAGAAATTGTGGCTTTTATAGCAGTTATTGTTTCCTGGACAGGATTTAAGCTGTATTAACAAACAGAAACCTGGCTGAATTAATCCAAGCTGAAAGCATGAAGACTTAATTAGAACTATTTTAACCGACTTCTACTATTCTTTAAAAAAGTTAAGTGTATAAGATAAATGGATAATACTGGAAGCAGGCTGGTGGTTAGGGCACAGAGCTTGGAATCCTGAGGTTCTGAGTTTGAGCCCCACAGATTGCAACTCTGGGTGCCTGAGCAAAGACTCTTAACCCCACACTGCTCCCTGGGCGCCGCATAATGGCAGCCAACTGCTCCCCAAGGGAATAGGTTAAATGCAGAAAGGTCATTTTGTTGCTCTGGACTTTTGACAGTGTAATGACAATAAAAAAGTTGGGGGGAAAAAAAAATTTCTCAACAAAAATAAGTTTCTGCTGCACACCCTATTAGGACATTGTAGTTTAGAAAACTATACCTATTACAAGTAGTGGACAATGTACCCAGTTTCTTGGGTCAGGACTTGAGTCAGATTACAGGTCCTACACTGATAAAAGTAAAAGTTACTTTGTCAAGTTATTACTTGAGTACTAGAGGATGTCATATTGGACAGATCCGTCACTTATACATCTAGTCTTATATGGCACTTTTCTAGACACTCAAAAATGCTTTACAATTTGAAGCATTTTTTATTAACTCCTCTGAGTGGTATTTGCAGCAGTGGTCCCCAAATCCCACGGTAACATCCTAACATGGGCATGTTGGGTAAGGCATCTTGCCCAGGGTTGCTGGGGAAGAATCTCAGTCATCCAGGTCATAGTAATTCCAAAAAAGTTAAAAAAGTTAAAAAGCAAACCACTGGAAATTTGTTTTCCAATTTTGAAGAGCTTTTTCCTTGTTATGGCTTAGAAAACTTGTAAATTATTTTGGATTTTTACAATTTGCAGGCTTTCCAACTCATAATAAGGCCTTGTTGGGTTACTCTATAATGCTTGGAAGTTAGTGCTAATCCAGAGACTTTGGATTGAAAAAGCTTCCTGGATGGGAAGCTTTCCCAGGGTTGCAACGACTATATGTGTTCAGGCTGGGATTAGATCTAGTAACATTCTGGTTAAATGTACCCATCATTAACAGTAGCAAAAAGGCAGCATAGTATATATGTTGTTTCTAAAAACCCTTACACCAAGCCTATAGTGTGCTCAGAATTGTGGAATAAGTCTTAACACAGCGCAAAAAGGTAAAAAAAAAAAGGGAAATTTCTTTTTTTTTTGTTTTTTTTTTTCAAACAGTGTCCTGTCTGGCGATGTGGCGATAAGAATAATTGTCTTGATGCCAAAAAGAGCCCAACAGATTTTACTTTCACAAGTGGGGCAGTATGGCTATCGCCATAGTTTTCCGCTTGTTTTATGCATATAAATTGCTTTATTATAATTATGCAGGGCGTCTTAAAGATTATATGGACATTGCAATGTAGGTAGAACAGGAAAGAAAAAACAGAAAAAAAGGAGAAAAGATGAAAGAAAGCGGAGATAAATGGGAGATAATGATAATACATTTTCAGTCTGCTTCATCACCTGCAAAGAGATGTAAAAAGAACAGCACAACCAACGGACATGGTACGAGGCATACAATAAAGTAACACCTAGATACTATCACTGAAGAATAAGTAGTATTATTTAATCTGACATATACTCTGTGTTAAGAATATGGGCTTTCTGTATGGAAGTTAATTTCTAAGTACCTGGAACCAAGCACCTGTAGCTGTTCAAGGATAAAAAAGGGATAATTCTTGTCCTCACAACCATATGACCGCCTATCATAAGGGATCAAAGTGTATGATTTCACAGTATGTAGGTAAGACAAAATATAAACAAAAGATAGCGAAAGCATATTTTAGAAGTCATTTTTTATAGTAAAAGGTATGACTATAATGTTCAAATATAGTACAGTGAATGTAAAAAAATCTTTCAAAAGAATATTTAAATACAAATCCCTAAAAACAGTACCTAGTTATGCTACTCTATTACATTTACTTCATCCATCCTAAAATATACCTTTTACCAGTCAGGTGGGTTATGAAAAAAAAACCAATTAAAACAGATGATATGAGTAATGACAACTTTAAAGAAATTCTTGAAAATCTCTGTCTTTGTCCCTATACAGCTATGCCAAATTTTGTGTTTACCTTTCACAAGAACATGTTTAAAGCATGCTGCAAAGTCTCAGAATTTCATGTGACAGAATGAAGAATGGTCCAAACTATATAAATGTTGGCTTAGGACATTAAATGTGCTCAATCTGTGTGTTTCAGGAACTGGCACATTGATGAGCCGTCCTGCGGCTACGAAGTGTGTGTGGTGATGTACCACCAACCATCGGCTCCTGCCGGTCACGGTGGGCTCTACATGTTCCAATGGAATGATGACAACTGTGAAACCAAAAATAATTTTATCTGCAAATACACAGCAGGTGCAGCTGGAACCACATTCTCTGCTGTTTTACGTTGAACATTTCTTAATGTATGTTTTTCTATATTCTCCCCCAGAAAAGACAATTGAATCCACAGTTTCCCCCAACTCCAGTCAGAAAGGTAGATCACACCACAGCACAATGTTATTGAACATTTATACTACTTTAAGGAATGTATGTAGAGTCGAAGCTTGAGCCATCGTTACATTGCAGATGCCTTCCTTCCATCCGCTCTGCCATGGGATCCAAGGGACAACAACCAAGATAGAAGAACAGGTCAAACAAAGTCCGCATTTAGTGCCAAATATTCTACATTATCATAATGTTTATCTCTGAAAATCTTTCTGCTTCTCATAGCTGTGAATTTAGTCTACGTCATCATTCCCACCATCCCACTCATTGTGCTGCTGCTAACAGTGATGGGAGTTTGCTGCTTCAAAGTGCTGCTCAGACGGTGAGGAAATAAACATTTGAAAAAGAAACAATACAGCCTACTAAAAATAAAATGAAGCCTCCTTATCAACGTATTTGTACAAGATAACAAACCTGTTTATTAGGCAATTCTAAAGTCAGTTGCTAAAGAGGCAATATTTCCTGGCTTTAAATTTCCAATAGATTTTAAAAGCCACTTACATTTATTATACAGAGATGTTAAAATGCTTCATAGCTCACCCTTTTCCTGCATCATCTCTCAAGTAAGGCCCAAAAGATAATTTCATATTTGACATTTATTCTCGACTTAAAATCATTTTGTTGTTTTTTGAATTGTGCTGTGCATTGTTTGAAAGTCTGTTTAATTAAGCTGGGATGCTGAATGGTTATTATGGATGTATATTTTAGGACAAAAAATCAACCAAAATTATAGAAGCAGAGGAATTTTGATTAGAGAGAGAGGTAAATGTTGGATAGATTGAGGAAACTTTAAAAAGTGGATTTGAGCTCTCTTAAAACACCAAATTTTATATACAGCTTTGCTAAAAGGGAGTTTGGAGAAAAGTTGTTGGTGTAGGCTGACATAATGAGGAGCTAAGATGTCCGAAAAAAACAGGAAGCTGATGATTTTACAGCAAAGTTGCTGTTTTATCTCTTTAAAAACAAAACATCCTATGTAATTGGACATGGGGGGTTAGACATTGGTGGTGGTCTTTAGACTAAGGATTTACTTATCCTGCATGGAATACACACAAACTATAATATTAAAAACAACAGTAACTTTAACAAAGCTTAAATGCAAAATGCCAATGCAAAATGGAAAACTGTTAAAAATATCAACATTAATATTTCACTAGGCTGTAGTAAATAGAAAGTGGTGCAAGCAAGCAAGTGTAGAGGGATGGACCGAGGTTTTAATAAGTGAGTTGTAATAAGTCAATGTGTTGCTACTTTATCATGTGAGATTTTCTCATATGATGCCATGCTGACTCTGGTTCTAATGTTGTTTGTCTGATCAATACACTTCAGCCAAACTGCCAACTGGCGGTGGCCAGAGGACCCGTAAGCCTTGTTGCTGTCAGTGTGCCCCAGGGCAGCTGTGGCTACAATATAGCTTACCCCCATCAGTGTGTGAGTGTGTCTGTAAATGGGTGAATGACAGATTGTAGTTTGAAGCACTTTGGAGTCCCCTAAGTTGAAATAATGCTATATAAGTAAGTGCAGTCCATCAATCACCTAATCTTCTCAAGTATTCATGTAGAAAATGCTGTTGGTTTTTATACTTAAAGGTGTAGTGGAGTCTTTTCGCGATACGTTGACCTACCCTTTCTCCTAAAAAAAAATAAAAAAAATGCACATGCCCAACCCTGTACCCACTCCAGAGAAGAAACGCCTATTAAAGTGTGTAAGAGCATGCACAAGCCCATTTCTCCTCGTTTTACTAGCAGTTATGTGAAATGGATTTCTCCAAAAGCATGCAAAACTTGTTGAGCAGAAACTTTGCAACCGAGGCATCACGTAAAAGAATCTCCCAAAAACAGGGTCTTCCTTCTGTTGTCCTTCTAAGGCCTTTCTTTTCTTCTCAAACACTTCATAGAACATTTTTCTCTTATGACACTCTCTCATTTTCACACATCCACGTTGAGAAAGGCTTGCTTCAAGCGACTCTGTCTGAAACCGTAGCTCACCACACATATGTGGCTGAAAGTGCGCATGTGCCGAAAAAAATTGCTAATGGGGACGAGCATGTATGATGACCTTACGTAAGTGTATCACCAGTACTCGAGTTGAGGGGGATGAGGGGGGATGGCATCCCCCTTCCTAAAAAAAAATCATCCCCCTTCTTAAATGACCATCCCCTCATACCATCCCATGTGACATTTTATTATTAAATGTGTAAAATTTCTACTATATGTATTAACAGTAATGGCATTAATATTGCCCTTCAAACATTTAGCGAGCTGATCTCATTGTAAAATTAGTCCCTAACTATGTAGGGGTAGTGATAGCCATGCCAGTCCAGGGACTGACTGCAGTTCTACTGTAAGGTGTCTTGGTCAAGGTCAATGACCGGCGTACCTGACATGTAACAACCAAACCATATGTATGCATATTCCTTTACGTTAATAGACTATATTAATTAGGCTATGTATGCTTCTAAGAAAAAAACAAATCTCACCAAGCCCCTTCTTTTTTTTTTTATAACTAGACAGCTGCATATCAACAGAATGATTCAAAATTAGGAAGAAACCACTTATTTTGATGATCCACCCGGAAAAAGAACATCCTCCATTATACCTTTAAATACGAAAAAAAAAAAGAAGCAATTTATGGTATTGAAAAAAAAACACAAAAACTGTTAGTCAGCACTATCACTGGCTTTAACTTGACTTTTTTCGTCTAGGGTTTGGGGGCGTTATTCATTGCCATCTGTCACATAACTTAAGGATTTTACTGTATTCACTAATAATATAATGAAACATTTTTTGTTTTTTTTCTGTTTTTTTTCCTCTTTCTTTTTTCTTTTTATGGTCTTTTAGAGCCAAAAGTGGCTAATATCTGAAATTGACCGTTTCTGATTTTAAAACACATTCAAACATCCTATAAATTCACATCACAAAGGGTTTAACTCGCTTTATAAGAAAAAATGTTGTGTCTGCTTTTGTACATTAATGCTTTGGATGTTTGATTATATATGTGTGTGAAACAGAAGGAAAAACGAGCAGAAGTCAGAAGTTTGCCAAACAGATCCCAGTCCAACTTCTACAGATGTCTACAACGTTATCCGCTCCCAGAAGGAAGATGACCTTGTTTCCGCTCGCCCCCAAATGAAGAACACCTCCTTTTTGTGCTCTTCTCCGGACACGCCAACTGGAGATTACGACAACCTGGGAGGCCGGGACACAGAGAGTGGCTTCGTGACACTTGCCAGCACAGAGAGCGACTTCCTGAACTTTGACCTGAATGATCTCAGCCTGGGGCGCCGGGGCACACGGGACTTCTATGATAGCAGTTTGGGACGCTCTGCAAAGAGGGACCTTAACGATGGCAGTCTGGGTCGAACCAGAAACAGAGAGTATTATGACAGAAGCCTGGGCCGCCGCACCACTAAGAGCGAGCATTACAGTGGCAGCCTGTATGGAGATCAAGGTCTGTACGACAGCAGCAACAGAGCAGGCAGTGACCTGTATGAACCCAGGCTGAAAGCAGGAGGTCAAACAGGAAAGGTCGACTTCTATCAGACTTATGTTAGTAGCGGCAGACATGAGACCTTCCAAACCAGTCTCGGAACCTACGCTAACCGAAAGTCCTTCCACACAAATCTAGACTGCTACAGAAACGGCCTGAATCTCGACAGCGGAGGGAGATACTTCAATGAGCAGAACTGGATAAACAGAGAGAAATACTGAGCCCTCACTGTGCTCGCACCACTGTATGAACCACTACACGGGGATGAGAGGATGGATAAAAACTATGCATGTGTGTCTACTATTGAAACATTGTCAAAACACACTTTGTTTCTGCATCAAGACTTGCTTTATTAATGGATGTTGAATTAACCATAGTAATTCAAATCAAACACAAATAGTATTAGCTGCCTACACTCTATTTCTTAATGTATCTTGTCTTATAAGAAACTTCTGATGAGTCCTAGTTTTGTAAAGTGGGTTTGTATAAAGATGATGTGTAATTTAGTTTAATATCTTGTCTATGGCTATTGTGCTGTGAAAAACTATTTCCCCCCTTGAAGGTTTCTTCCATGATCTAATTTCTTAATAATTCAGTTGTATTTATTTATTTAGTGCCAATTAACAAAGCATGTCATCTAATTTGCACTTTACAGAGACAATTCAACCAAATCATACAGTCTGACTGGTTTTCTAAGGAAAACCAGCTGATTGCATTGACTCTTCAGCTATTCCTCACACTAAGCATGCATGTAACAACAGTGGAGAGGAAAAACTCTGTTAGACAAAGGTAACCTATTTCAGAAAAATAAATCATTCTCTACAAGGGTGTGTTATTAAACTAAACCAGCCAGGCCCTATTTTAGAAAACTGAACACCCACTTGTAAACTCACAAATTAACTTTGGTTAAACAACATAGATTCTGGATGACAAAGTTTAAAATCCTCTTGGCCTGATTACAGCCAGACATGTAGAAACAAGAAATGATTGAACCAGAACCTGTTTAAAACAAAAAAAAGTTGACAGAAAAATATTTTAACAATCTAGACAGGGTTTATTAGCAGGGAATACCAGTAAAAAACTATTAACTGGAGAAAATATGATGCAGTGGTAAAACTTTGCAGGAAAAACCCAAATCTTCCTAGAATGACTCCAAGATTGCATCAGCAATTCCTTCAGGGGGGTCACAAAAGAAACCAGAACATTTAGAGCCGTGATCAAAACAAAACACACAGGATAGTCTTATGTTTGCAAACGCAGCTTCATGGTCCCCATGACCTTTTGGATATTTAGTACTTAAAACTTAATTTTACAAACAATGTATATCTGCCCATGCATACATGCATTTAATAATATTGAAAAAATATATGTATGAAGCAAAAGGGGAAAAAAAGGGTTACCTGAATTAGTTTTGATTTTCCAAAGTGTTTTCCAACTTATGATGCACTACTGTACGTTTGATTTAATTTATTTACAAAAAAAATAGAAAATACTTTTAAAGGCAGCTGATGCTATTAAAAAAGTGGATTTGATCAAGTACAGCAATTTAAAAATATGAGACGTTTGAGTAACAGCTTGCTTGCCTGAATCTGTCATGCAGCCCTTAATCTATCCCATAAACATTGATGTCATGGATTATTGTATTCACAGTGCCTGAAAAAAGTCTAGATGCATCTAAGAACAAATTCTGTAGTTTTTTATTCTTTTTGTAAACTGCCTTAAAATGTACGATGTCACAAAATTGTCCTGTGACCTGCAGAGTCAGTTCAAACAGGTAACTAGAACAAGGATCCTGCTCAGAGTTCAGAGGAAATGGCTGCAGCCTCACCATACAAAGTAGCATGAAGTTGAACGGAATGAGAAAATGCATCTTTTTCATTAAAATTTAGAATCTGTATTCTTTGGACACCTCTCTTGTGAGGGAGAGCTTTCTATGTTTGCTACTTGAATAAAATCTTTAAATAAACTGAGATTATAAATAAACTGCTTGGGACAGCTTCAAGTGTTTTTTAGTTTTACCAAAAAAAGACAGAGATGCACTCACAATCAATCATGGATTTATTTACATTATTCACAAGATAAATTAACAGAGGGTTCCTACATAGTTCTCATTTCAATATTCAATACTTGTCCAGGCGCACATCTCCAGATTCTTCTGTAAAAAGGTTTGGCCAAGATAAAAGCGAACACCAAACTTTACCGCTAATTTACGGCAGATATGTTTCAGAAGATCATACTATAAATCTGCAAAAACCCAACACTGGATGAAATAAAATTTTAAAGAATAAAAAGATTGTAGGAAGGAGATGATTGTGCCAAGATGGAAAGGCCATAGAAAGAAAAGAAGGAAGGCCATGCTTTTGAAGGCTATGTAGGAACCCCGATAACAACAAACCTTCACTCATCTCCACACATTTATTGTCTCCAAAGAAGCAGTCATCACATAATAGTCTATCTCAGATCGAATGTTCAAAGGAATCCTTCAATTCAGGCCACATTTTCAAGTAGAGCGTATAAAGAAAACACTTGGATTTGTTGTGCCGTGGCCTCTTTAAGGTAAGAGTAATCTTTTTTCTGCTTATGACTTGAAGACATTAATCTACAGACAGACACAGAACAGTAAAAAAAAAAAAAAGCCCAGCTGAGGATTGGCAATCACATGTCCATACTCACAATCACTCTGCTCCAAATCAGACATAACATCCTTAAAAGGTCTGCTAATTCACACATTTCATGAGACAAATCACATGCACACTGACACAGAAACCAGCTGCTTTGAACAGAAGTAACCAACTCCTAGTTGGGGCTCTGTTAATCTTGGAAAGGCTCGAGGGAGGGGTGAAGTCCAAATGTCAGCCGTGGGCCCGCTTACGAGGCTGCTTTTGCCGTCGAGCTTTCAAGATCATGTACCTCCTGTAAGTGGTGTGGTGGTCCGATATGAACGGGATGTAAAAGGCTCTGAAGATAGGAGAAGATCTGAGAAAAAAATATGTGAATTAAATATGTATCCATCGCTCATCCTTTAGTAAACATTGAAAAAAAATTACTTTAAGCACCTCATAAATATAGAACTGATTTTATATGAAACCTCTTGAGCATCAAAAATTTTAAAAGTCCTTTTATTTTATCAAACTACCTTGAAGCTTGAAGGAAAGGCTTATAAGCAATGACCGTCCACTCTTCTTTAATTGCTGAGTAACGAGGCTCCAGTGGCGCTTCCTCGTCCGTCTCCAAGTCCACCAGGTAGTGGCACGTCTTTATGTCTACCTGCACAGAAGGGAAATTTCACAGATCAGTTCAAATGACTGCCAGACCATAGCAAACACCTTCAAACTGAGGGGCTTACATATCTGGATGGCTCCTCCAGGTTCTGGTCGTTCATATTGGCTGGAATGATCTGTGTCGCCAGAGGTCCAGAGGCGTAAGGCTGAGGAAGCTGCCCCTTAAACTCAGACTGAATGAAGTTCAGCTGCCAGCTGCAGAAAAATAAGTGTTTAGTTGAAAAAAAAAAAAAGAACACAAGATCTTAAAAAAAATTTTTTTACAGAATATAGAAGCGATTTGATGCACATTTCCATTTACCGGTACAACTATTCTGGAAAGTGAACCATTTAAAAAAATATGATTTGACAATAAAACTACACTTTAATTGGGTTAAACAAGATTACTGATCCAAAGGATGCCCAACAACCAGAGCCATGAATTAACCAACTATACAAAAAGCTTATGCCGAGTTAGTCGCGCTATGGGGTGCAGGTCTCTGGACGGCAGGAGAGCCTCACCTATCACTAAAGGCGTCTATACTTAAACCTGATCATACGGTCAGAGTTTTCTATCAACTAAAAACCAGCTGATTGCATCGTCTCATTGACTCAAAAGCAATCCCTCACACAAAGGAAGCTTGTAGCGACAGTGAAGAGGAAATCTCTGTTTTAACAGGAAGAAACCTCAAGAAGACCAGGCTCAGTGTGAGCGGCTATCTGCCGAGGCCGACTGGGGTTCAAAAACATTTTTCTTTAATTTGTTTCTTGCAGAGGTTTAAACTCAGAATTAAAATATGAAATTGAAATCCCCTTTGCAACTCTCCAAAGAAGAATACTGTAAAACTTCAGACTAAATTAATGTGTATAACCTTACTTTATGACATATGTGATTCTGTTTCCATTCTCAATTGTTTTTCTTTTCTGTTTCTTTCTTTTCTTCTTAATGTGATGCATTTGTGTGTACAAAGTCTGCATCTTGCTCATCCTGCATGGAGCAGTGTGCATGGTCCTCACTGATTCACAACAATTTGAAAGTTAGCAACACATTTTTACCCATCAATCCTCATGTTTACCATGAAATTACACATTTCTCAGAGCAGGATGGAAAGGCAACTAGATGGCCCATTCACTATCTCACAGGATGACTGATGGATGGTGGAAATGAGACAAACTGAATTAATGAGATTGGAACAGGTAATAAAATATAGAATATTACTGTATATTATTTATAGTTTGCCTATGTATCTTTTTTAGTGTTTTTACTATTATTATAATTACACGAATATGTTTTAAAAGGTGTAGTTATAAAAGAATGCTGGCATGCCAGCAACTGCCCTAGATGGTTTAGTATTTAGTTGGTGTCTTTCTGTATTCTCTCAGTCATTAGAAAAGGATCTTGAAGAAAGAATCTAAAAAATAAGTAAATAAGAAAAAAAAATCTGGCTACTACTGAATACTAACTTGTGAGGCAGAAGGAAGCTACTGGGGAAGCGGTACCACTCTTTGCCAACACACACACTGACTGGTATGCCATTGGGGACGGAGTGCAACGTTGGATCCTTGGCAATGCGGTGAAATTCTGGATACAGGTCCAGAGGAGCGTGGTAGCCTAAGAACAAAATTAAACCTAACGTTAAAATGTCAATCTTACTACCAGCACTGCTGCTTAGGGAGGGGCAAAGCCTGTTGGTGCACAAACCTCTAAAAAGGGCAACAGAGCGGGACAGTGACAGCACTGCGAAGGCAACAACAGTGCTCAAAGCCAGCCAGTTGGAGGAAACAGTGTAGTGCTCCAGTCGGTATCGCTGGAAAAGGAAGTGGTAGCATTTCTATTGGGGGGAAAAAAACAACAATGTGATTTATCTCCCTAATCAAAAGTAACTGAGTCATAGACCTGGGAAAACGACAAGTTATACCTGCAGAGAAGAGAGTGCTACTGCCCCACTGAGGCAGATGAGGGGATAGATGGGGAAGAGAAAGCGTTCTTCTTTATGAGGTCTAGTGAAGAAAACCAACATCCACAGATACATGGGAGAGAGCGTTAGCCAGTACGGGCGGCCCAGGTTCTGAACTGCAAAAAAACAAAAAGGCAAGTACTGTTATTTTAAATAAAATCTAATCTGATCATAAGTACAGATAAAACACTTGAGCCTCATGTAATGTTTTAATTATACCTAAACTAAAGGCAGCTACTTTTTTAAACTCCAATGACACCAAGTCTGTCCCTTACAGATGGGTCCATGGTTCCAATGCTGGAGCTAGGGCCACCCCCCAAGGTATTGGATTCTGCTTTTAGCTGCGCTACAGTCGAGCTTAGGGCATTCCATCCTCTGACTTTTTCCTTTGGAGATGACAAGCGTCTTAATAGACTACATACAGTCGAGTTCTACATGTATGTTTCCAGATCGGCTGATGTCAGTATGGGACCCCAGCTATTTGTCACATAGGCGACCCGACACGAGGGGAAGTCCTTTTCTTGTCAGAGCCTGTCTCACTGGATTATGGAAGCCATCTCTCTTTTGCCTACAGCTGCAGAAGTTTGAAATCTCCTCAAGGGTTGAGGGCACATTCTACTAGAGGTGTGTGGAGATCTTGGGCACTCTCGCAGTAACCTTCTTCCTTAGGAGCCGTGTTTACAGTTCGGGAGAATCTCTCATACCGAAACACTGAACAAAGTTGGAAAAAGAACTTGCATAACCCAGGTTCTTCCATAATAGAGTGAGCTATTACACCCGATTGCCCTTCTTGCAAAGACGGTAAGAAACCGTTCTAGAAAGATTGAAGGAGGAGCTTCCAAACTGTTGCAGTATCAGGGGGTTGGCCCTCGGTACAGCATTGGAACAGACGACCTGTCTGTCAGGGACATTGGAGCAGGTCTCACCCAAGGCGATCCCAATAGTTAACACCTCACTCTGTTATATGATCATCAATGAATGGGTATATTACACAATTAAAGTGGGATCTTAATACAAAAGATATCACCAGCCATGCAGTTTACAGGGCTTAGATTGGGCCTATAAATGTCTATATCTGGTAACAAAAACAACGGCAGACGACAAAACTTGAGCGCCTCATTACCATAAACAAGCAAAAAAAATAGGAAAGAGATAAGGAAAATAATTAGAACTCACCATTGAACCTGTGCAACAGTGTCTCCATGAGGGCAGTGAGCGGTAGGGAGAACAGCGCCAAAACAAACACCAGGTTGAAGTTCAGGACTCCGTTAACAAAGTAGAAAGACCATGGCTCTGTACCTAAGAACAGAGAGACACAAACATCAGAAACACTCCTTGTGATATCAAACTGACCTTCGGTCCAAACAATGTTATTTTGGATGCAGGAACTACCACTTGGGTTAACTTAATTTGCAAATATCTTTCAGTCCAATTAATCATTTAAATGTGGGAAATTGTTTTCTGAAAAGTAATAACCTATAAAATCATTTTATTCTTTACAGCTCTGCTTTGTAGGGACATCTGATGAGACGGCCTAACCTATTCTATGAGATTATTCCAGATTGGTTTATTAATCTGCTCTGCAGTCTAAAAGTTTTATTTAGAAAGGAAAAAAAATTTAAATACTGCCAAGAGTTAACATTTTTGTAAACATAAAATATTTAGGATCTTGAAGTTTAATTAAAATGTATAACAAATTACTATTTAATTAATGTAATATTTTAATCTGCTATTTTTGTAAATGAACACATAAAAAAAAATCCATTCATGGCTCATTTATGGCACTTTCTGTCTCTACACTAACTAGTTGAAGGATGGAGCCCAAATCATTTTTTTCCCCTAATATGTTCCAGTGCAAACATCAATAACATTAATCTGGAAACTAAGCAACAAGCACCATTTCTCACCAAGAAGTTTCAAACTTTTTAAATTGATCTTTTTAATTATTATAATGTCCCAAAGAGTTTTATGCTGTTTTCTAAGCTTTCTAAGACGCGTCATCATGATAAATAAATTGAGACCATATTTGTGAAGGTTACCATAAAGATCAGGCCCATGTTCGGTAAAGACGTTGTAAAGCAGGATATTGAGTGGAGCAATCACCAGTTTTCCATAAAAGAAGGAGTCAATCGCAACCAGAGGGACCTGGAAAATACGATCAAATGACACATACACACATTTCTTGTTTTAAGAGCAATTAGAAATCATAAAACGGTGAATCCTATGAACAAATTATAATCTCTTTCGTTACATTTTACTTTGACAAAAAACCAGCTAAAGAGATGGCTGGAGATTTCCTTTGCAGAAGGTAATAGAGATTTTTAAATGTCTTTATTTAACAAAGAATTAGTGTAAACATTCTCACCAGCAACAGTAGCAAAGCAAGGGCACACCAGATCAGAAAACTTTTCCACTCTCTCCTTATCACCAGCAGGTCGAACGCGATCGGAAACCTGGAGGGACGATTATTAAAGCAGCATTAACAGAAAATAAATAAGTAAATTAAATATTCTAGATTTACTTATTAAAAAAGGACTGTTCAAATTTACAATCTCACCCAATCAAAGCAGAAAATGGCCATCCGACGATTCCGCCGGCAGCCACACCCATAACAGCCAACGGTATCGAGTCCTGAAACCACCCAGTCATGGCAATCAGGGTTGTGTACATGCAGAAAGAGGAAGGTAGAAAAGCTGAGGAGAAAGAGCAAAGATATAACAAAATAAAAAGTATGAATGATGAGAAACAAAAATCTGAGAAAAAAAGCTGTCAAAGAAGCATTGTGCACTGTAAGAATATTAACTAGAGGTCTGAGGGATGCTGCAGAGATAAGGACCCGATACAATCAACCGTCTACTGTCACCAGATGCTCGTTTAAGAAGAGAGATTGCTGCAGTTAGTGACTAAATGCAATCGGCTGCTTTTTCTTCAGCCAGGAAACATTTAACAAATCAGATTAATGAACTGAAATTGACTGTCTGTTCCATAATTATAATTACATAGTTTTTCCCTGTTATTTTTTTGAACGGACTATACTTTTCTGAATATAAACTGGACACATTTATTTACCTTTGATGCTACTTTATTTCTGGAGTGAGGTAGTATAAAAAACCCCAATTTGAAATGAGTTTGTTTAATCTGAGCTTTAGCTTCAGAAGCCGCATAAGGGAAGAGGAAACATGCAAACTGACTTGGACCTTTTTGCAACACCAAGTCTTAATAATATAAAGTGGATCACCTTTATAAAAAAAAATGAACTTTTCAGAATTGCAGCTAAAAGAAAGAACATAGACTTGAACATTCAGGACATGTTTGTCATTCCAATTATTTTTATTTTATATTTATTCATTTGTTTTACAAAAATAACTTTAAAAGCAGAAAAACTTAAAACTATCTCTGTTTCAACTGCAACGTAGACATAAAAACTGAGAAGGAAAAATGGATACTTTGAATGAAAAGAAGATTTTATTCTGTTCATTTTAGTTTCCATAAGCGATTTAATAAATTGCAAGCATCAAATGATAAAAGCAGACAAGCTGGGAATAAGGGTGACCAACCTGCCGAGGAGGAGAACATTCCCGTGCTCAGGACAAGGAATGCCAACATCAGTCGCCCCACATGCAAACCAAACTTCTTACACACCGCCCTGTACCGCAGCAAACAGACCAAAAGCTTTGCTTTAGTTTCAAACACACTAGAATATGCATCCAAGCACTGCCTGGCCAAAAAGATAAATGTATTAAAAAGAAGTCACAGACTAAAATCCTTTAGCTGTTTTTTGTTTGTTTGTTTCTTGCTTCCAACGAGAACTCTGGTCATTTTTCACTATTATCTAGTTTGATTGGTGGACTTATCAGCTCCTTAAAAATTAAAACTGATTTGCAAGATATTTGCAGGCTTTTAAAAAACCTATTTACATTTAAATATTTTATTATGTGATGATTACACACAGAGATTGCTGTTTAGTTGGTAAACTAAACAGTAGCTGTTTAGGTCATTAAAGTTAACCTTACAGATTATGAAAACTCCTATCAAATCCTAAAGAGGTAAAAAAAAAAAAAAAAGAAACAAAAAAAAATAGCAATTCACAATATACATCTTTTTTTTTTATTTATACATTTTCGAACTTCAGGCAAAAGTTACAACTAAAATCTATGAGCCATAATTAATCATCTCCCCCTTGCCGTTTACTTTTCCCCTGGCCTTTAGTGGTGGCCCCATCTTAGGAAAGCATCGGTTTCAGAAATGAAGTTTCCTCACTCATCAGTTCCAACATTGCAGCATAAAGAGTCATGCCAACATCAGAGTGGGATCTCTATGATCAGTTAGGTCCTGATAGTGACTTTATTTATTTCTATTTTCTTTTAATGAGGCAGAATAAAACTTAAAATGCTATAATACAAATCTGCAATAAGAGAAAAGAAACTCACTTGTAAAAATAGAGTTCACAGACACAGCAGCAGAATGCTAACACACATCGTACAAAGTAGAACACCAACACCTGGAACACAATCATAACAAAAACTTTTTATTACACAATGTTTATACAACATTAGTTACAACAGTTTGTATTTTAACATGAAACATTTGCCCTTTGAAAAACTGATTTCTTCATATTATTGATCTGATGGAAGATTGTTGTGAAAGCTTTTATAGCTGTTAGCTTAACACAAAAATACCAACAGATCAAAATAAACAAAGAAAGAAATTGTTGCATTTACCTTGTTAGTCTGTAGAACATGGGCATGCAAACAGGCCGGCAGAGCGTGGAGCCATAAGTAAGCATATGACCTGATGGCGTACAACGGGGAATATTCCCATGTTTGCATTCCTGTCCCATACAAGAGAAAGTGCATCTGTGGAAACAAAACAAGACATAAACAAGTGAAACAGCAAAATGTTTGCCAGGTAGGCAGTGAGGCAAGTTTGCTTTTTATTAGCATTGCAAAGGAGAGGACACTTGACGTTTTTAGCAGAAAGTTGTACTCACAGGCTCCCAGTAGTTAAACGTCTCGTCACAGTCGGAGATGTTGCTGAGCAAAGCAGCACAAAAACGTGCAGAAAGTAGGCATTTAAACGCTGTGGACCCTTCTGGCGCCCATACCTGACCTCCTCGACTAATCGGCCTGTTAAAACCGAAGAAATCTTTGCTTAGAAATTGTTTAAAGTTCCCCTGCATGATACTCACAGCACTGGAACAACTTTAACATTTCTTAAATAGACAACGTTCCATACTCTTTTTAAATGAAAATTGCGAGATGGAGCTACGGTAATTATATATTGTATGAAATGATGTTATATCAAACTGGTCCTTTAGTCACTCTATTACATATAGAGTAATGTAACTAAAGTGGGATAGGTGTTGTGAATGAAACGGTGCCCAGCTTGAAAGAGCTCCTGTGTGTCGCTGAATGTGTGCATTGATGACTTAAAGACATCTTCTGCCTCCGTTTATCTCTTCACTACAGTCTGTTGAATTAATTTTAATGTGTATTTAAAGACATTTCAATTAGTAGAAAAAATTGCAGGGGGGAATATAAAAAAACAAAGAAAAATCAACCAAATCTTTTGCAAAACCCCATGCAGTACCTCCGGGGACCCTCTAGGGGTCGCGGACCCCCTGTTGAAGACTTATAAATCGTCTTTATGATTTATAGTATAAATCATAAAGATGCATCCTTGCTTCTGTGCACTGCTGGTCAGCAGGCTGCTAAAACCCCAATAAACCTCCCTTCTCTCACTGAATTGGAGTTTTTGTTCTCACAATGTCAGAATACCAGAGGGAATGTCATAAATAACATTACTACTAATACAAAAAAACATCTGTCTCTTTAAAAGTAAAAAGAAACATTGAAGCTCTCATATTTTCATTAACAATCGAATTGTGAAGACCTCTTCCCCTGTCACATTAGTCATTCAGCACTAGCAAAATATATTCCATGACACCCCTCACTGGTTTAGGAGCATTTTTTGCAGGCATAGTAAATTACTATGCCTGCAAAAAATGCTCCTAATTCACAAATCCTGCAGGTTGAGGTAATATTTCTATTTTAGCAGCCTTCTACTTAATTCTGCTAACAGTTTTTTTTTTTTACATCTTGCACTAGATATCTCAGATCTGATCCTCATGTTGCCTTTTTTATTAAGACACGTCATCATATCGGGCTGTCAACATTACTTTCAGGTGGCTTCAGCCAGGCAGCAAAAACAACGGCCAAAATGAAATTACAAAGCTTTTATGACGATACATTACAAGGACTGACGTCGGAAATCTGAGATTACTTCTAGTAAATAAAACCTCAGGTAGAATGAATGAATCTGATCTGATAGCCTTGCTGCAACCGCTTTCCTTCAACGATGTGGAGGGGAAACAGTTAGCTGTCTGTTGGGTTTATATTACAAAGAGCAGACAGTCTGATCAGTTGTTCAGTGATCCGTGCTAAATGTTTAATATCGCTTTGTTATTGTGGGAAGTTGATGTGGAGGAGCTAGCTGGCTAAGTTAGCTGTCAGTTACCCTGGAGATGGAGCTCACAGCTCCGTAAAGTCAAACTTATTTCACTTTGAACTCATACTCACTCTTGCCGGCTCTCTGTTGTTTTGCTTTCATCGCCGGTTTTTTCTTCTTTCGCCGGCCGGGCTTCGGCTGTGGTGTTTACGTTGTTTGCATCTTGTCTGCTGCCTCGTCTGGCTCGCTGCCGAAGCGTCTTGGCCGCCATGTTTCCACAGCCTTCATTTCCCGAGTCGCGATTCGGTCATTTTCGCCACTGTTCGGTTATTCTTCTTCTGTTGAAATTATTATGGGGGTTGGCTAAAACGTTAGTTGAGCATTACCGCCACCAACTGGTAAGGAGTGTGAACCACATGGCAAAAAAAGAAAAAAAAATATGATATCCTGTTATACAATTTAATCTGTTTCAAAAACTCAAATATAACCTGATATCCTCTGCTCCCCGATTCCTTTTGCAGACTGTTCGGTTATTGACAGGTCTTATCCGTTTAATGTTGGTTCTCCCTGTCATAAACGTTGTGCATCATGTCGATATCAATTATTTTGTATGAAACACGATTATATTGTTATCCAAGAGATTTGAAAAAATAAACACAATGAAAATATTAAAAGTTTGATATGATGCGCAAACAATCACGATTATAAAATATTTAGGCTGCAACACCTGTTAATCCTGAACCTGTGCATATAAAGCCAGGGGTGGAGCTAGAAGGGGGGCCAGGGGTGGCCATGGCCACCCTTAGCCAATCATTGACCACCCCTGTGGCCACCCCTTACATTTTTTCTCTCTAATACAGATGGTAGCAGCAGTAATACTCTCAAGGGGAATGTTCAAACTTATTAAACATTTAAAATTTACATATATTAACAATTACTTTACAACTAAAGATGATAAATAAAGAATTCACACTCTGTTCAGAACCAAATTTTGTGTTATTTGGGGTAAAAAGAAAATTATATGTCCCTGTAAGTCATCTAAGAGTCTTCATCAAAATGATAGATAAATAACTACTTTAATAATAACTTAAAAATTCATTTAATGTGGATATTAGTACATTGAAGTATCAATTTTTTGCAGAATGATTATTGATAAAAGTAGGTAATAGCAATGTTAAATATTTTCGCCCCAGACCTCAAACCTGAAAGGCTACCATACCTTTTATTTAGACAGCATGGGTGTTTAACTACATATGTGTCTATTTGTTAGCAAAGGCTGTAGGAAAGTATAGTTAGTTTTTATTTAGAAAACATGGATGTTGTCCTCGTTCCTGTAGGAACAGCGTAGATTGACTGTGAGGTTCTGGCGCCTTTCGGACACCCCTCAATGTACATTGGTTATTGACTGGCCACCCCTGTTAGGATTTTATGGCTACGCCTCTGTATAAAGCTAACCTTAAATTTACATAAACATAATTATGCCACAGATTCCTCAATGTTATAGTGATGGTTCTATTAAGACTGGTACCCTCCTTATGAGCCTCCTCTTTTCCCCTTAAGCCAACTTGGCACTACGCACAGACCGTATTCTGCAAAAACCACAACTATCCAGTTCTTACTAGACATAGACCCTACAATGTAAGTCAATACTTGATTTAAACCAAATATAAGAATGTTTTCCTCATATAGGGATGGCTTTTGGAAAAAAAAAAAAAAAAACTTGTTAAAGCTATTATCCAGCTTTTTTTTGTAAAAATGACTTAAACTGAGGTTTAAGCCTATCCAGCTGCAGTCTAACTAGAATACCTGGAATCTATGTCAAAATCTGTCACAGGTCACCCGATTACCATCCTGTCAACTACTGCCAACACAGTTTGTTTTCTAATGTTGTCATCAAACCCAACAGATGCAAGGCAAACAAAGCTGTTTTATCCAGTGCATAATTTATTCAAACTTAAAATTTTGTCAAATCCTGCAATTAAACCCATACTTGATTTGTTCACCTGTGCTTATACTTGCCGATGTTTCAAAGTGATAATATCAACCATCATCTTAGTTTGTAAAGAAATAAGAAAACTAAGAACAAGGGCAAACTTGTCTCCTTGGGTATAGACCGATATAAATCACGACACTTAGCAGCAATACAATTCCTTACCAGCTCCTATAAATTATATTAAGTGATGAATATTAGGATATTGTGATGTTAAATGTAGGCTCTGTGTCTACACCTTGAAGCTTTCTCTCTCCAGTTCTTTTTCCTGAAAAAAGATCACTCGAGAAAAAATCTTTAAATAACACTTCATAACTTATATGTATTAAATAACCATGAGACATGACAACAGATTTTGATAGAAATTGTAATCTTACTCAGATCAGAGAAGTTGCTTAGAGTTACAAGAGGCAGCTGATTACCAGCAGGGCTCACTTCACGGGAAGTGGCCTCGATTAACAGTTAAAGAGGCATTTTATGTAATAGAAGTAGCAGGTTATGTAAGATAAAACCTCTTATGATTAAAGACTTGAGTAGTAGAAGGAAAAACAAAGTTATCTATGTTAACATGGACATGGTAGAAGGGAGTCATTAAATCATTTGACTGGAGATTGCAGGAACTAAGTAGCTTGTGAAGGTGGCAGCAGTGCAACAGTACTGCAAGCAGACTGTTTTTAAAAAAGCCTGAAAAAATGTTTTATGCTTCACACTGCCTTAAATGATCTTTCATCTTCTTCTTTGATGATCTGTAACTTTATATTATCCATCCTTTTTCTGTCACGCTGGGGTCACAGCTGTCTATGGGCGAGAGGCGGGGTACGCCCTGAACAGGTTGCCAGTCCTTTGCAGGGCAACACAGAGACTATACACACAGACACTTTACACACTCTGGTGATCTGTCCAAACCAGCAACCATTCAAACACACTCAGACCTAAGGAGAATTTGAAAAAGCCAATTAACTGAAGAGTCATGATTTGGGGCTGTGGGAGGAAGCCGGAGTACCCGGAGAGAACCCACACATGCACAGGGAGGACATGCAAACTCCATGCAGAAAGACCCCGGGCCGGGAATCGAATCCAAAACCATCTTGGTGCAAGGCAGCCACTGAGCGGCCCTAAAAGTTAATGTATGTTGTTCGATTGAATACTACTGTATATTAATTAAATCTTAACAAATAGTGACACCACCAACAGTCTCAAGAGTAAACCAAATTAAGGTTTTAGATAAAGGTACACATTTTAACCCGTAATAAAAATTAATTCAGACGCATCAAAGAATAAATATTGTAGGTTTTCTTAGATATTTATGCAATTGGTTATAATCCTATGGATTAATTTTATAAAATAATCGCATTATCTCTTAAAATCCCGAAAAATGCTAAAAAAAAAAAAATAAATACAGTAAAAGTCTGTTGCTTTTGCCCCCACTATTTATTGTAAACATAAACAAGAGTGTTCGATGTTTCCTATTTTCAGGTATTAGAGGATAATGAGAATCACCAAACCAACCTCATGAAAATAATTAGATGGTTTCAAAAGAAAGGAAGAGGTTTGATATATTTTTTTTAAACTGATTAGATAGTTTAACACACTTTTTAATAAGTTTTACTATCACCTTAATGAAGAGGAACAGAAAAAAATATTACACAATTAAACAGAATACTAAAGTTTGCACTGGTAAATAATAACTTCCAGGACTTGGTCAAAGAAATGTTTTGGTTTTCTTCCATTTTTATTTTTTAATGAAAAAAAAAATGCTATTTTTTTAAAGGTAAAGTCATTATAGCTAAACAACCTAAATAAAAAAAATTATTACCAAAAAGTGAAAAGAAAAAAAAAAGTCATAAAATTATTGAGGAAGAGATTAAATAAAAAATTTTCATTATGATATTTAATACATTTTTGGTGTCCACCAAAATATTTAGCTGCTCATTTGCTGTTTAATGTTCTGTATAATTCAAACATGTCAGAAATAAATAGGTTTATTATACAGTTATAACACAAACACACACAGGATCACTTTAGTTACATTTCAGATGAATAAAACAACCACGGTTTCAACCAAACGTTTGACTATAGATTTTCTGATATTTTTTTCTTCAGTTTAAAAGCACGTGTGGAGAATTAAAATGTCCGCATCTTCCTAACATCTCCAACGGGTTTTCTCAAGTGCTACCTGATGATGACCTGCAGACGAGACGAGAGTAAAAGCTCCAGCTGCTTGTGAAACTTCAGAGCCTGTGTGTGTGACAGGGCATGTGTGTGTGAGTGATAGACGAGTCTGTAACAGTAACTGGTTTGACTCAGGTCAGGGTGAGAGAACGTGTCGATGAGCTTAACTTGCTCCACAGTCCCGTGGCTGGCCTCTCTGACAATAGCGTAGAACCTTCTCTCCTCCCACGCAGGTCCTGTCCAAAAGCTGATGTCAAAGCTGAAGGACCCGGGGTACAAAGAAAAGGGCTGAAATGACGTCCCTGGTTGTGGTCGTAGGGAAAACTGTTTTAAGAAGCGTGAGTCGTGAGACCAAAGCAGCCGCCAGTCTGGGAGTGAGAACAAAAGACAAGCCAGGAGGTCTAAATTTAGAGAAGCACTGATGGTGACGTTGCTGCTGCCGTCAGCTTCGCTGCTTGTAAACACCCTACCGATCGTCCCCATCGGCTGAGCTAACAGATGCAGACCTTCCTCAACAGTAACCATGGTGACCCCGTAGGGAGAGAGCAGAGTTTCCAGCTCATGTAATATCAATTTCATTGGCTTATTTTTCAATGGGAAAACACCTGTGAGGAGAAGCTCATGAAAGGCAGGCAGAGCCCAAGGGCTGATGGGCACACTCCTGAACACCACTCCACTGATAGCAAACAAGCTAGAACTCCCATTGCAGCCCTTACAGGTACCTTCTTCCTTTTTGCCCTTAACCTCAGAACTTTCTTCAGCTTGCTTCGGAGGCTGCACTTCATCAATATTATCTTTTTTGTTAATTAGCAAGTCTTCCAGCTGAGGAAGCAGTGATGGACGCAGCATGTAAAGACCCCCTTCAGCTTCCCGATTAACATCAAGGCAGTTTATAAGCTGTAAAATCTCAGTGTCTTTACTCCTTGCCCTGTCTGCTTTGGTAGGAGTTAAACTAGCTTTTGAGTCTGGGCAGACTGCATCTTTGTCTTGACCATGAGAGGGAAGCTCTTTCTGAAGCAGATGAATCCAGTAGCACTGCAGGTTGTCAATGCCGTGGCAGCGTGTCTGCAGCCGCTTGGCTGGGAGGAGGAAAGGAAAGGGTTCATCATGCAGACAGAGTGGCCACCGTTTGGCAAATCCCTGGAGAAGAAAATCTTGTACCAGCTTGACAGGATGGATGGAATCTGAGCAGAGAAACCTCCTGATGAGAAAAAGGGAGGTAGTGAGCTGGTTGCTTCGTTTCATTAGACATCATCTCTCCTAGCTCCCGTACCTGGATACATAGTCACTGAGCTCAGCAGGTATGTTGTAGTGGACCTTCTCCCCTTCAATAATCTCCTCCATCTGAACTATCTGGGCAGGAGTGTAGGGGATGCTGCGTGTAAACACATGCAGCAGAGCTTTCTCCACATGAAAACCCTTATCCTGGCTCCTGTATAACAGCAGCATCTTTGTTAAATAAAATAAAATCACAAATAGACACCAAAAACAAGCAGAGCAACACAATCCTGCACTGCAAAACTCACCTTGGCTTCTTACCTGTATCCTGTGCACTTGTAGCTCGGGAGGTGGTCACTTTCAAATGGAGTCACACAACTAAGGATGAGGTGAGCCTCGGCTGCCATGGCGCTCACCTGCCAGCTGTTGTGCCACTCGCGCTTCGGCTGGTCGACAGGAGTCCCGCCTTGTCCGTTACACAGAGAGACGTGGACCTCCCCGTCTTCAGACAGAATCTCAACACAACTACATGGAAAACAAATTTAATTTAAGCATCTTTCAGAGTTCTGGACTTGGGATTACGATGACCTCCAAACCTCTTCACACCCAAAGTCTAAAGTGTTGATGAGGCAACACTGATTTCATTCCATATTGCATTAAATTCATGCAGCAGAACACGACAGGTGGTTCAGCATTATTATGCCAAAAAGGCTTATTTTTAACATAAATGCCCCACATTATTAGCTCCACAGCAGCAGTCTAATTCATAGCCAGGAAAAAAACATCTCTGTGCGCTGAAGTCAGAGGGAGAATCTTTTTGGTGCTAGCTCTACATTCTATACTGGAGATGGAAACACTGATAACATCTATTACTATTTTTCAAGGACTTTTAAAAGATTAAATTGTCCAGTGAGCTGTTTCCAAACTAAATTTCTTTTTGTTTTACACTTGTGTAAACAAAGTGACAAATAGAATCTGTCTAAAGTCTAAAGTCTAACTAGACTGGAATTGGTTTGTGTGGTTAAACCATCAACCAGTTCAAGCTCGGAAGATGGTAGTGATGCTGAGGAATATTGAGGCCCTCACGGCTTACAGGCTAGAACCATCTAGAGCGGACTTCTAGTCATTCTCTGAGCTGGATAATATGACCACAGCAGCCCCAGTAGAAAACACAGCTTGATACACCTCTGGTACAGATAGTATAACCAGTTATTAGTTTATAAATACCATTTTTGTAATAATTTTTTTTTAAAATAAAACGATTTTTAAATAAATCCTCCACCACCGTTATAAGAAATAATCTTCTATATTCTTAAAGGAATAGTTTCATCTGCCAGGGTTGTCAGATCTGCCTGTTTCCAGCCCAAAAACAATATGAACCCCCCCCCACCCCAATAGAAACAACACAAAATAAAGTCCTCTGAACCTTCTGTTAAAACAAAAAACTTATAAAACACCTAATGCACAATGCTGAGCCCTGAGGTTAGCGTCTGACTGAGGTATTATAGAAACGTAATAAGATACATTTAAGATGATGATCCAATTTAAGATGTTGATAATCCACTAGGCTTGGATCATCATCTGGGGTCCATTTCACAAAGCAGGGTTAACAAATTCAGATTCAAATCTGCAACTGTAAATTGATCAAGCCAAAAGTCAGGAACTCTAAGTGTTCGGTTTTAATATGGCTGCAATCAACTAGTTCAATCAATTTAAACAAGGTCCCCTCAGGGTTGAGTTTTTTATATCTAGAAATATTAACACATTTTAAGTGGCCATTCTGACGTTTATCAGCTTGACTGAAAAAGTATTTATTAAATGTGAAAAACATTTTTTTATAGTTAAAATAATACAAATGCTGACCAGTAATATTGGGAATATGGAGATCTAAAATGAATTTCTAGACATCCAGAAAGTTTATTCTAGATGAAGAGAATGTCATTTTGTTTTTTTTCAGATATCAGGAATTCAGTAAAACTAGTAAATATAGAACGGCTTGCCATACCTGTTGTTACAGTGAAAATATTACGGGATTATTTCTTGAAAGATAGTGGATCATCCTATCTATTTAGAGCCTGTGGATCATCTCATGCGTCCCTCCTCATGTTGAAAAGCCTTCAGGTCTTATCCAAATATTTCAAAAAATGTTCTTGATTCAACATAATCTTGTAACTGATGTTATTTCTTAACAATCGGTCAGTTTTTGGCCCATACACTAGCTAGGAAATCCTATACACTACTGTTTATGCTCTAAAAACATTCTAAATGACTTTGTTTCGAGTAAATTCTGGATGCTACCCACTCAGGACACTTGGAATACATTGGACGAGCAGTATGGAGGAATATTGACACGTTTTTTGTGAACTTTTATGGACCTTTCTGCCTCGGGCGCCATAGACCTCCATTATTTGAATGTCAGCAGACAGCAAGAAGCCTCCCAGATCTCCAGATGCATTTGAGATATCAAAAAAGTACTCCAGAGTGTTGTTCAGCATGGGGGTGAGTAGAAAATGAAGGCTAATCATGTTTTGGGTGTACTATTCCTTTAAGTACACTTTTTAGGTATCTATACTTTACTCCATTACTTATTTTTGCTTCCTACTTCTGACTTCTGCTCATTACATTTTCACACATGTATCTGTACTATCTATTCCTTACATTTTTAAAACAAATGTTACTCGTTACTCTTGGCTTCGGTTTTATGATTACAAATATTTATTTCACATCATGTGTGCCATCCAATGCAGATCACCGGCGCCATCCACATCTAGGGAAAACTAGTGTAAATGGATGAGTCATATACAGTGATTGGAGTAACGGCGTTTCAAGCAACGGCGTTACTAACTAACCGGACGGACGGACGGACGGACGGTGCAGTATATATAACAACCCAAACACAGGATTTCAGAATTAGACATCCCCAGTTATTAATTTCATACACTCACCAGATCTGAACGCCCTGTTAAAAAACTTCACACCCATGAGTAGAGGTAATGCAGCCTGATGATATTCACACCGCATCAGATACCGTTCCCCCATGTTAAGAAGAGGGGTACACTATCTGACGGGGTTTAGAAGCCCATCAGATACCATACCCCCATGTTAAGCAGGGGAAACGCTATTTGAAGGGGTTTATAGGCCAGTCAGACACCGCTCCCCTGATGTCATTTACGTTGAGTTGCAATAAATGCAAAACTCTCTGCAGGTACTTGTCTTTGTCGTCCACTCTATTCAGCTGGCTTTTGAAACACACGGCGAGAAGGTGGGGGCCAGGTGGTGAGGGTTACGGGGCGAGAAACGCAACAGTAATGCAATAGTTACTAGTAACTGGTTACTTTTATTGTGGCATAACTCAGTTACTTTTTGGGAGAAGTAACTAGTAACTATAACTAATTACTTTTCAAAGTAACGTGCCCAACACTGGTCATATAACGCAAACACTCATTGGTTAGCTAAAAGAAATCAACAGAAAGAAGCAGGTGTTCTTCAAACTGCGAACTGTCTATGCCATGCTACAATGTGGGATTCAGAAAAAGATGTCAGAATGTCTGAAAGGTCGGACACAGGCGAGAGCGTATCAGGAGATGTAGACCAACAAGACCTCCCTCATCCTTTGCCCTATCTCAAAGAATTTTTCTAAATAGTCGTAAAATTTAGCTTTAAATCCATACAGTGGAATCTGGCTGCTTTTTTTTTAAAGGTTACTTTATACTTTAATACTTTAAGTAGTTTTTGGAGCTCATATGTTTTCACTTTTATTTGAGTAAAGAGGTGAAGTTGATACTTCAACTTTTACCAGTGTGTTTTATAAACTGCAGTATGTATACTTCTACTTAAGTAATAAATGTGTGTACTTTTGACACCACTGGTCATACCTAAGGAAGAAGCTCTTCAGAAGCTCTCTGTTCTTTTTCACCCCGCTCTTCCTCCCGCAGTGAGGGAAGTTGAACACCACTCTGTCAAACACTCGGCCCTTCAGGGAGGCGCACTCCCCCAGCCTGGTGCAGTCCACCTCAAACAGGACAGTCCCCCCTGAACAATAACCAAGCATAAGGAGACATCACCAAAAAAAAAAAACAAGTAAAAATAAATAGAAAAGCGAAATAAATGTAAGGTACCCGAGTCCTGGATGGTCTGAATGTTGGTAGCTGCTCCTTCGTGGCGCAAAGCCTCCTCCTGATGCTGCAGGCAGGTGGCCGTTATGCTGCTCCCTGATTCAGAGTCCAACTTACACACTGAAGAGGAGAAGGAGAAGTTCCCCTCTCCCACCAACAGAACGGACCGTGAAGGCGTCATCTCATAGAAACTCGAGAGAAGGCTTAAAATGTAAAACTCCCAACACTAAAATAGTTTCTGTTTATATAAAAGCTCTAGCAGATATAAATCGACGACGGGCGAGATAAACCACTGTCCTTCCCACCGCTTAACGGTCTAATGAGAATTTAGCAGACGCATATTTGGTCCAACCTAATTCCTTTTGACATTTAAAGATGCTGCACATCGATTATAAACGCCTTTCATTTCATTCTAGAGATGAATAAATGAGCTTACATGTACTGTTCGGCGCTGCTGCGGTACTTACAACTGAGTCACCTGTGGCAACCAACGAGTGTCACAAGTATAGTCGTCCGGGAGGAAACACGTCTCCAGTGACGCAATTTTCCCCTGCACTCCCACATCCTACAAACACCATATAATGATAGATACAAAATAAATAAATGGTCAAATGTGTTATTGTCCTATTCCTACATACAGGTGCGCTTAAAGTTGCATTTTTTTCATAATTGACATAAGAGAGGAGGATTTTCAGAGGCGACGCACAGCATCTTGAACAGGGAGAAATCTGCAGCATCACTTGATCTGCAGCATCAGCTCGCATGTTTGCGGTCAGTCGTTGGTTTAGAAAGAAAATTTACCCTGACAGTGATTCCGATGAGCGGTTCCCAGTTTCGCTCGGGATTTTAAGGTACCCCGATTACATTAGGAGTCCGTTGAAATATATTCCTCCACCTGTCAGTGTTTAATGATGCTAAGGTCAGGCTAGCTAACGGATTTGCTGCATAAAAACAGCTTTTTTTTTTATCACACTAATGATAATAGCAAAGGTTAGATTTCCCTATAATGAATTTACATCTTTAAGCATAATGTATTATTAAATTCTATTTTAGGACATCTTTGGTACAAATCTGCATCATGGTCACTCTGTTTATAGCTATGCTCTGTTTATTCTGTTCTAATCTCGTTCTGATACAGGATTCCAGGTTAGACAATGATTATATTTCCTGTACAGGCTACAGTAATGCAAATACGCTTTTTGTCTTTGTCCTTTAGGTAGCATTGTGCCCACATGGGCAGTGTTCTGGCTTTGTCTTCCAATCCGGGCCACCATAACTGGCCTTTCTCCAAGGATCATCTTCCTTCTCGCTGGGACGCTCATCCAGCCCACTGGGACCGTCCACCACGCTGGGAGAGGAGAGATGGGAGACTCCCCAACCCTGGCAGCTTCCACTCTCTCCATAGGAGTTGTAAAGGTAGCTGTTGGTCCATGGAAGAGGATCTGTGGAGTCACCTATGACTTTACTGTATTCCTAACCTTATGGCATTAAGACATTCTTAAGAAATTCTCTAGATTTTACAAGATGATCCAACACAAATTAGTGCATCATTGTGAAGTGGAAGTGAATTGTGGCAGCTGTTAGATTTTTCTCCCAGTCAATAACTACTAAAACTACCATTTTCCAACTGTTACTGCCAATGGCGTAATGACACAACAATAGGCCCGTAAGCAACATTATTTGGGTGGGCCCCAAATGAAGTACAACACCCCGTCCTTCACCGCCCGCTGCCGCCATAGACAACAGACCCGAACTGTGCCCCATACACATACACTTCATAATTGCATCATTCTTCACCTTCACTAGACATGGATATACTTTAGTATATTCTGCTGTAAAATGAGTCACTTCCCCCCTCCCTCGCCCACGCTCTCTCCATTCATCTCCTGGTTGCAATCTTCACTCACTGTAGCAGCAACGTCCACCTCTCCCTCTTTGGTTCTTTGAAAGAACGTGTTTTTTTTTTTTTCCCGTTCTTCCAACACCTCTTCTTTCCTTTTTCTTTTCTGGAATCCACTTTAGTACCTCTCTTTGGTATCCATTGTTGCTAACACATTGAACGTAATTGTTATGGTTTTATTCTATGCTCTGGATTACCCATAATTCCAAGTGGTAGTTTAAAAATTAAAATACTCAAATATATTGTTCTTTTATGATCTTTATTGCGGTTTAAAACATATTATATGAGTGTATTTTTTTTACCAACCGTCTAATGAACTATACACAGTTATTAACATAGTAATTGAAAGTACCACTGTCTGCTTTGCTATTGGTGTCGTGTTTAAACGGCTCACCATCAGGTTAAAATCTGGCATGTGTTCAGGTTTAAATACGGTCCTAAAATAAGTCACTTTAGTGTCAGGTGAGTTTAAGAGGAATTTTTCGCACCATTACATCTGCAAAGAGACGTCCTTGTCCACAGTTGCGTAGGGGGCTAACCAGGTGTCAGTGACGGGGCCTCTAAGAGGTCGGGGGCCCCTAAGCAACTGCAGTCTCTGCTTACCAATATTTACGCCATTGCTGTGAACATCTTTTTCTTTTTTCTTTTACATCTTGCAACATATCCTTTAAGCCATTGCCCTGCTTATATGTGTACCTCTCTCCAGTAATAACTTTTTTATTGCAGATTCCATTGGCTGTGATATAGTTTAGCTCTGAATGGTGCAAATAGTACAGTTTTTTCTTATTAGTCAAGGACATGTTTTTTTAATGTTTGCTCTATTTCCTGTAGGGTTTAGCTCAAATAGGACTTCCTGATTTCACTATAGGTTCAGTTTATTTATACAGCATCAATTCACAACACAACGTCTCTTTGATGAGTTTTCTCCTTTCAGTTTAGGTAGACAATACCATGTAATGGATGGCGTAGTGATGTCTTGAATTTTTCCGTTGCTCATAATCTTTAAACTTCTTCACAACTTCTTTACTCCTTGATTGTGATAATCTTTCTTCTTTCTGGTGCTCTTTGTTCACTATTGCTCATGTATAAACCTCTGAGGCCTCTGCAGAACTACTGGATTTATAATGATGTTGCACTCTAAAGGTCCTATAGCAGTCTTTTTTAAGTCTTCCAAAGGCATATATGAGATAAAATATTGCTTTTGACATAACAGAATATTCATTTGTTATGAAATAGTTCTTTTCTTCCAACCTGGAAGAAAGACAGTCACCTTCACTGCAAAGGCTATGTGGGTACCACTACTTTCATGATGTTGCTGTATCATGCAACTTAAGGCAATCTGGCACCTCTTTAGAAAGGATGCACAAAGTCCAAGAGTTGTTGCAGCTGAAAAACAAACAAAACAAAAACACATTTTTCATCATCATTTTACTAAACATCATTTACTAAAAAATAACTTTAGCTGTCACTATAGATTAGGGGCTGAAAGTCAAACTTAGTTTGAGCAGAAATGATAGCGCTGTACCTCACATCACTGTTCACTGATCAGAGAAAGTTGGCATGTTTGTTTACTGGGAAGTAAAGCTAGGCGCTTCCTGGAGGGGTTGGTAATAACAGCTCCATGTAGACCAAGCATGAACACTTCATGGAGATAGGAAAGTTGGGCCCCCGGAAGAAGCTATTTAGGTCGCTAGTGGTCCACTTACACTTTTGGTAGTTATTTCCCAAAATACAAAACCATTAAAATATGCTTACAGATGGAGAGGTTGTAGTCCTTATTATAGTTGTTTTGTTAGCCACGTGAAATGTGTATTTTTTTTTCTAAAGCCTTCGTAGCTTTAAAATTCATTAAAGTGGCATTAGGGAGTTTTCTAGTGATACTGCCACCTGTGGCCAAAACATAG
>NW_015150720.1:951524-953996 GCF_000732505.1 Cyprinodon variegatus | reverse complement strand
ACCTTACATTGGTGGATGAGCCACTAAACAAAAGATGTAAAACAATTTCTTTGATCTACTTAACTGTATCCATGCATGACAACCATGCTCTGCAAATGTCTATGGCAATGCAAGCATGAGCTGCTAACTTCTGTCGAGCTATTGAAGCTTTGTGCGTCACCATCACTCTTTGAAATGTTGCCCATTGTATTCAATAGAGTTGTCAGAACTCTCTTATCTCCATGGCTCTGAGCCCCACCTTTTTCCAGGACAGGGATTGGCTGCTGCTCACAGATTAGAATTCATGAGGAGATAACTCAGACAAGCATGAATCAAGAAAAATACCAATTCTGGGAGGAATTTAAATGAAGAAATAGTATGATAACATTGCTAAAAGCTATATTATATACGTCCTTTAAATCAACACTTTTGATTAACAAATTAATCTGAAGTATATAAAATAATTCTTTAGATGAATATACAGCACTTGATGCATATCGATGCTTAATGCTCTTCTCATAAACTGTCTAACTTAAGAGAGTCAGATCCATAACTGAATGAGTCATGTGACCCAGAGCATCTGGTGGTCTGTTTCACTGCACAGAGGGAGACTGCTTCATTTTCCAGCATCACTATTGGCCTTCTGGAGGGCTAAACTTGGAAGTTACAGGTCAAGCTCCCCCTGTTTAACGACTTTAGTGACATTCAAAGCCAGCTGGTTAGACTGCATTTTATCTCGGAGTTATCAGTTTAAATGTTGGAAGAATACAAATTCCAATCTTTCTTTTTAAAATTTCTACATAAATAAATACTGTGTGTTGGTCTATCAAACAAAATCATAACAAATTGTATTGATTGTGATTACATTGATTTTCACATGTCTTTTTTTGTTCTTCCATCAGATGTTTTTCCTCATCAGATTGAAGGTGTCAAGATGATAGTAAATAAAACTTTGAGCAGCTTTTTTAAGGTGAATCTTAATTGTTTGTACTCCAACGTTTAAAAAAAAGTAATGTTTTATCTTGAACTAAAGTTATGAGTCTGTTTCCAGGTCAGTCATACTCTCCACCTTAGTGCTGTAAGTCCTTCCTACTATCGGTTCCACGTGGAGCATCTGCAGTCTGACGACTACAGCAAGGACAAGGTAAGACACATGTGATCAGAAAGAATTATTTCCTGCTCTGTCTTTACAAGTTTAGATCAGAAAAGTATGTTTTTTAGTTGCTACAGGTCCGAATAAGTGTAAAAAAAGAAAAAAATCCAAATATATCTTTATATTTCCAAGCGTCCAATCGTAATGTCTGGATTTTAAAACTAACCAGTTTAGCTAGTTTAACTCCTACACTGGTTTTGATATAACTGGAGCACATAGAAGTATATCTGAAAACAGCTTTTAAAACATTTGAATGAGCAATTTGGATAAAGAGTGAAATTTAATTCTAGATGAAGTTTGACTTGACATATCTTTGGGAATCCTTGCCTTGTCAATATAATTTTTAGTAAAAAGTAAGTGTATGTTCCTTGTCCATCCACTTATAGGACGCTCCAGCTCTGATTGGAGAGATGGACTCTTCAGGTAGTCTGAACGCTCACGCTCTCCTTCACCTCACCGAGCGTGTTCGAGCCAGAACAGTTTTCCAGGTGGGTTTCTTTGTGTCTTTCGGGGCCGTTTTTGTCCATTTCAGGTGCAGTATGTATAAGAATCCAATCCAAACTGCTAGCCAGCCGCTCACAATCTGTGCTGTATTTCAGAGCCAGCAGTCTCAGTTTGTAACCTGGCAGTTTGAAACCGAGTACAGGGGGAGTGACTTTACTGCTGCGGTGACAGTGGCCAACCCAGACATCCTCAGAGAGTCTGGTGAGGAACGACAAAGACTCAACTAGGACCAATTTTTAGCATTTCAACCAAATATACACTTAAATAAAATAATTGCAGAGGTGCATGTAAATGTGTATTTTTTGTCTATCTTGTCACTTTGTTTATTCGATCCTTCCCTGCAGTCATCCTGGTGGCACATTTTCTGCAAAGTGTGTCATCTAGCCTGGTGTTGGGAGGAGAACTGGTGTACCACAGAGGACGAGCCGAGGAAGGAGGAATCCTGACCCTGGCTGGACAGTACTCGAGTGAGAAAATGTCATTACAGAACATCTCTAAGGGCATCTCAGCTGTTAGTCTTCTATGACATTTCACAGGATTCATTAATTATTAGCCTGATTCGTTAAGACACTTTTTTAGTTATCTATATATTCTAAATGTAAAAAACATTAGCTACAACACAAAAGTGTTTTTAAGTCAGAAAAATACAACCAGTTTTGCTCAGCACAGCCATAAAGCGTTCCTGTCTGAATTCATTCATTTGGCCTTTTCTACTTTTTCTTTCAATTATTGAAAAGATAATATCTTTCTAATTTGGTAAGATTAAATGATGTGAAATGTGTTTTAAAAAAAAATAATAATAATAAACATATGATCCTTGAGTGCTTTCAGCTTTG
>NW_015150720.1:937523-950850 GCF_000732505.1 Cyprinodon variegatus | reverse complement strand
GCGACCCTTAATGCTGGCAAAGGGGGCGCCCATGCTAGCTACTATCACAGAGCCAACAAACAGGTAAGGACAATAACAGCTGATCTATGATGTCCATGTGCAGCACGCTAAGGTAGATTTGTGTTGCCAGATCCAAGTTGGGGTGGAGTTTGAGGCCAGCACCAGGACGCAGGAGACCACCATGTCCTTTGGGTACCAGATGGAGCTTCCAGAGGCCAACATGGTTTTTCGAGGTAGTCTAAGGTGCTAATAGCTGAGGTTACATATTGCAAAAGAAAAGAGTAAAAATCCAGTGTATCAGATATCTTTATGGTGTGTATCCAGGTATGATCAACAGCCGGTGCATCATTGGAGGCGTGTTGGAGAAGCGCCTAACCCCGCTACCTGCCACTCTAATTATGGGAGCCTTTGTGAATCACAGAGGTGACAAGCTGCAGGTTGGCCTCGGCGTCAATGTTGGATGACCTTTCCCATACGCAAACTGTACAGGAGTGTGAGGACATCAAACCAGAGACATACATTTGAGCTTTTCTTTAAAGCACTGACATGAAGGATGTGTCTCATGCACCAAAAATGTTCTCTTTGTATCTCACCTTGCAACCTACCTCCAAATAATAAGGTTATGTTGGTGAAAGCTCTGTCCCAGAGGAATGGATGCTACTTCAGAAGGGTGCAACTATGGGGTGAACTTTGTTCCATTATTGTTGCAAGCAAATGCATTTTGTAAATGGTAGGTAAACTTCTCGAAGCTCCTTAGTTAAAAAAAAAAAAAAAAAAGTGTTTGGAAGGGAACTGTACTGTTTTCTGATATTTTATTTTTCAAATTTTTTTACAATTTTTTTTATTTTCAACTGATTAATTTTTTCAATTTTTTGGGATTAAATTTTACAAATTGCATTCGTTTTCAAATTGCGTTTTACAGATCGGATTCTCTTCACTTTTCTGTTGGTGTCGGCTGGATTTTAATAACAAAATTTTTATTGGTCAACAGCGAGCTTTAGAGTAAAGAGAATGTGATCTGTAAAACAATCTAAAAAGAAGGAAATTCATGAAATAAAATCTGAAAATAAAGAAACCTTTGAAATAAAACAACTTGAAAAATTAAGTCAGTAAAAAAATTTATACAAAATTATACAAAAACTAATATGAAAGAAGATAAATAAAAAAAAAAACAATCAGAAAAAGGCAAAGCTACTCTCAAAACCTGATTGGATAAAAACGTTTTTTTTTTAAATTTCTCTTCCTGATTGCATTTTTTTTTTGCTTTCAACAATAATTGAACAAAATTCCCTCCATACATCCCCTCTGCAGTAAGAGAGGTGAGATGAAAACTGTACTGTTTATTTAGAATAACAATTTTATACTGTGGATATTCATGAACTAACCTAAAGGTATATGAACTAAACAAACTTCACATGTTTGTGAATTAGCTAAATATATTATAATTTATGTGTTTTTGATCATCCCACAGGGTGTGTCTGAAAGAGAAATGACAAAAATTATGTTTACATGTTTTTCAGGAAATCAGTGGTTAAGAATTAAGCTGCGAACCAGATATCGAATAAAAATGTAACACATTTTGTGGCAGCTGTCCATCAGGCTTCATAGACCCCCTGTGGTTTATATTTTACTCATTTTTATTCAGGGTATCAAGGAAAGCAGATTTGATTTCTGAATTTAATTTCTGAAGTAGAATATAGACAGTATGTCCTTAAAAGTTAATTTCATGCACGTAGTTTGATCCTGAAAGAAACAGATGAGCCAAGCGGAGGAAACAGGGTCTTTGTGCAAACAGAGATTTCTTATATGTTTCCCAAAAAAGACATGTAGAAACATGAATCTGTCACATTTAAACCCTGTTTATCAAGTTCAGAATATGATAAATCTGCTGTGAATGTTTAATTTAATAGGGACATGGATTGAGGAACAAGATATTGTCCCTTTATTTCTGATGTTTTAATAAAAATCTTATTTATGTCATGACCCTTTTTCTTTTGTCTGTGCATAGTAGTGGAGGTTCGGGGAACTATTATTAAGTTTCAATATTTCTCACAACTGGTATGGAAAGGTAGGCCTACATTTGATTATATTTGAATTCATAATGAGATTTAGATTAAAAAGAGTCTCTCTAAAATAAATGGTCCACTTGTATTCTGTGAAGACCTTAGAGAATGTAACAGCATGCTAAAGACCAAAGAACAGAGCAGACAAGTTAGGGATAAAGTTTTGCAGAAGCTTAAGGAGAACCGTTAGGTATATCATCCCAAAATTAACAAGTGTGGAGGAACTTCAAAGCAGCAAAAACATGGCTGTCCACTTAAACTGACTGGCCTATGGTAGCTCTGGAGGAGTTCCATGCAAAGGTTTAAAGTTTAGCTTGAAGACAATCAAAATGGCAATATTCATAACCTCCTTAACATATCTGGGAATAGAATAAGGAAATGAATAAAATTATGTTTTTAAAAAAAAATCCAGAAGAAGAAATAGACCATGCATTTGATGCAGCAAAGGTAACATAAGGTGCCTCAGTCAAATGAGGCCAAATTCAACCTGCTGGCCAAACACTAAGCAACAGTGTCGATCACAACATAGTGGTGTGTCACTGTAATGTTGCCGTCACTGCAAACTTGCTACTTGTTTGTTTCAGCTGTAAACTAAGCAAAATTTGATCCGGCAAATCATTCAATCACAGGAAAATGAATGCTTAGTGTGAGGGATTGCCTTTGAGTCAATGAGTCGATGCAATCATCCGGTTTTCCTTAGATGGAAAACTAAATCAATTTCACTGTATGATCTGGTTGAGTTGTAAAGTGCCTTGAGATGCTGTGAAATTGTGCTATATTAATAAACTGAATTGAGTTGAATTGAAAAGGACACAAATACTCTAGTTTGATATTTTCTATACCAAATTCTATATATTTTTTCTATTTGGATAACCAAAACTGATATTCAGCTGCTTCAGGGTTCTAAAAACTTATGAACCATACTATTTATCTTAAATGACACTTATTTTTAGCTTTGTCTCAGATACTACTTTGCATGATTCATGACAGAAATAAGTGTGAATACTGACCCTGAGTTTTAAATAGAATAATGAAAGAGAACGAGACATTTACATATTTACATAAAAAGGAAGAAAAAAACGTTTTTATATTGTTGAAAAAAAATCACTTCATATTTTAATATTTTCATACAAAGTCTAAAATAATTATCATACTGTACATATATACACACAGAGAAAAGTTCATTCATTTGTAAACGTTCAATTTACTGATGTGGAGATTGATCATATAGTTCATCATCTGGGGCCAAAAGGACATAGGAGCCAAAATGGAGGCTTTCTCTCATTTGTCCTTGAATAGAGATGAAAAAAATCCTTTTCCTCCTTCACCCCTCACTCTCAAAGATTTGCTTCTTTGGAGTCCAAATGTGTTCTCCTTCTCCTGCTTGTCTTCTTTCTTCTTCTCCTCTTCCCTTTGCAGGACCTGTTGATTGATGACGAAACGCATGTCCTCCTGCAGTGGGACAAAATTTTAGAAGTCAGAAAAACCTTGATAAGGTCAAGGAGGATGAGGAGGTCATTTAGAGTTCACACAACCCAAACATGGGAACTGCAAGTCCCTTGAGATCATAAAATCTTGCTGGAATATTAAAAGATGTCAGAGAAGCTTTCCACTCATCCTTTTTCTTTTCTTGCTTATTCTTGCAGGGTTGAAAGTTTGGTGCTATCTCTGGTGCTCACTTAGGACAGGACAAATAAGGTATACATACAGTTATACCTGAGGGAAAATTAAAGTGACAGATTAACCTTATAGTTATAATATTTGGCTTTAGAAATAAGCTGGAGAACCTGGAGGGAACCTCTGAATGTAAGAGGACACACGCAAAGCCATGCAAGGCACCTACATGTGCAAATGTGTACTACTTTTGATATAATTCAAAATAGATTTTACCTACTCATTGGATCATTGGGACATCATTGTTTCAGGGTGTTGAGATATTGCTAAACTAGAAGCCATTAGTGTAATTGGGGAGATAAATCAGGACACCTGGACATAGCTTGGTGGTGTTCCTCAGGGGTTTGTTGTTGGTCCTCTTTTAAGTACCAGTCGGAAATAAGCGTTCATATTCAGAGTCAGTGGTGGAACGTTAGAGCAGATTATGTGACAGCTCTATATTCTTTGTGTGGCTTTTTATTTTGGAAACATAGAGCCACCAGAGCAGCAAAAGTCACAGCATTTTAAGGTGAAGAGCTTATCGCTCTAAGAATATCTTTTGATTAATATAATTTTATTATAAAATACTTGTTTATCATGTGGAAACAAAATCCTCAATATTTACAGAAAAAAACAATACAATATATTTAGCAATTCTGCATTTCAAATGAATTAATGTGATATCAACAAAATGTCTCACGTGGTAAAATAAAAAGTTTATACTATAACGTTAGATATGCAAGCTTACAAACAGGATGTTTTTTTTTCATGATTGTATCACATTTAAATCAAGATTGTACCAGATAAACCCATTTCTTACAGTATAAATACATTATTAAAAGACCTTTCAATGAAAATGTTCTGTATTTATAGATTAAGTGGCAAATTACAGCTCTGAAGTAATTGTGGTTTCTGAATTACAAACAGTGCATGTTGAGTGTCCAGCAGTTTTTCATATATTTGAAGGGACGCACACCAAAGGAGACTTTTGATGAAATGTTAAACGTTTTAAAAGGTCATATGTTGGGGCATCATCACCATAAGTTACTTTAATTTCATGAACGACGGGAGACTTCTGATGAGTTAATCTATAGAGGTATAAATGATTGCACATGCAAAATTTCAGCTAGATTAAACAACTGGAAGTGGATCAGAGGCAGAGGCATTACTTATTGAAGGTCCCTCGTATGTAGACTGTCAGCATCACATAGATGATCATTTACTGTAATGTATTGGTTCAAAAAAATTTTTTTCGTTGATTAAAACCTTCATACGCAGACTCACCTGCCAGGCATCCAGCTCTTGGGTCAGCTTCACCTTCTGTTTGATGGTGTTCAGAAGCTGCTGAGTGAGCAAATCTTTCTCCTGATGAACTTTAGCCAGCTCACTCTCCAGAGAGCTGCAAATAAAATCCCCCAAAAATTGCCTTTAATTTTTTATAATAGTAAAATCCAAAGAATTAATCTTTTAAAGAAAATCTAAGATAATCATTCTTTATATTGCAGCCTCACCTATAGCTCGGCTTCTCTAGGCTGCCTCTGCAGAGCTTTATTTCGTCCCTGAGAGACCCGAGCTCTTTTTGGTGAGACTGAAGCTGCCAAGAAAGAGTTTAAATGTCAAATGTCAGGTTTTTTTTGCATTAATTATCTTCAATACATTAACTGATAATTCCTCCTCTGGAAAATAAAACATCAGTTTTTTACTCAGAGAATCGATTTTCAGTGATCTCAACATCATATAATGATCCCAGGTTTGTACCTTTAGACATCAAAACTTGTATCATTGTCTTAAAAATGTTTCCACTGAATGCTTTCTAAAGCAAACGCATTGAAGCTTATTTTCCTTTCTTTTTTTTTGCCTGCCTTCCTTAAATGAAGCAATTTCCTTTCCTTTGGTGTGCTGCTGTTTCATTAACATGAACCCTGAACTAGTATGTAGATCTTAACAGACCTCTTCCTTTAAGGCTTGTATTTCTTCATCTTTGGCCTGCAGCACTGAGGAATGAGCCAGAAGAGCCTCTGTAGCCTATAAATAACAGGAAACAAGAGCAAAAAATGTAGAAATGGATTTTAACATATCATGTGTTCTAATAGATTGTGGAGACCAGTTAGTTTTAGTCACTTTTAATAAAAGGCATGTGAGTAGAGGGTAAGAATTAGTGTAAAGTTCCTGCATGTGTTTTTCTTTCAGTACCTGTGACTGTTGAATTTCACTGAGCAGAGACAAAGGTTGTGTGTGCGTACTATCCAGGGGACTGTCCTCTCCGAGGTTCAGTGCTTTTTGTTGTAAAGAGTGATTCAAGCTCCTTAACTCAAACACAACCCCCTGCTCCTGCTCTATCTACGTACACACACAACACACACTATGTAAAAAAACAAGCAGGAGGACCAAGTACGATTTCACAGCAGCTATGTTAGTTTGTCTGTTAGTGATGAGTTGGTGTCATTATTAGGAAGGATCCTCACCTCTGCTTCCTTCTCACTCAGTTTAACCTGGAGTTCTGATATTCTGTCCCTCAGTCCGTCTCTTTCAGCACGGAGCCTCTGGCTGTCGTCCTCTGAAGCTTTTAGCCGGGTCTCAAGGTGTGACAGCCGCTCCTGCAAAACTTTGTTCTGTATGAGAAAAATGAGGGAAGAATCACTAAGTTTTCAAGCTTCAATTAATGTAGAAAGTTTGATTAGATTTTTTCATAAAAGTCTAATTATACTGTATGTTGATTTAACATATAGCTGGAAAGAATAAATAATTAAAATATATATTTTTTTATAATCTTAATTAAAAATGATTGCATAGAACAATGTTTCTGTATTCTATAAAACACTTCCAACTAACTATACAGCATCTTTTGAATGATTGCATTTGGAATTTGGACAAACCTTCTCATTCAAATTGTTTTCTTTATTTTCATAACTATGAAAATTGTAGATTCACACTGAAAGCATCAAAACTATGAATTAACACATGTGGAATTATATACTTAACAAAAAAGAGTGAAACAACGGAAAATATGTATTATATTCCATGTTATTTAAAATGGCCACCTTTTGCTTTGATTACTGCTTTGCACACTCTTGGCATTCTCTTGATGAGCTTCAAGAGGTAAACACCTGAAATTGTTTTCACTTCACAGCTGGCCCCTGTCAGGTTTAATAAGTGGGATTTCTTGCCTTATAAATGGGGTTAGGACCGTACGTTGTGTTGTGCAGAAGTCAGGTGGATATTGAGCTGATAGTCATACTGACTGTTAGAATTTGTAATATGGCAAGAAAAATGCAGCTAAGCGAAGAAAAATGAGTGCCCATCATTAAATTAAGGTCAGTTAGTCCGAAAAAATTGGCAAAACTTTGAAAGTGTCCCCAAATACAGTCTCAAAAACCATTAAGCACTACAAAGAAACTGGCTCCCATGAGAACCGCCCCAGGAAAGGAAGACCAAGAGTCACCTCTGCTGCGGAGGATAAGTTCATCCAAGTCACCAGCCTCAAAAATAGCAGGTTAACAGCAGCTCAGATTAGAGACCAGGTCAAGGCCACACAGAGTTCTACCAGCAGATACATCTCTATAACAACTGTTAAGAGGAGACTGTGTGAATCAGGCCTTCATGGTAAAATTGCTGCTAGGAAACAACTGCTCATGGACGGGCAACAAGCAGAAGAGACTTGATTGGGCTAAAGAACACAATGAATGGACATTAGACCAGTGGAAATCTGATGAGTCCAAAATTTGAGATCTTTCGTTCCAACCATCGTGTCTTTGTGCGACGCAGAAAAGGTGAACGGATGGACTCTACATGCCTGGTTCCCACCATGAAGCATGGAGGAGGAGGTGTGATGTTGTGGGGGTGGTTTGCTGGTGGCACTGTTGGGGATGTATTCAAAATTGAAGGCATACTGAACCAGCATGGCTGCCACAGCATCTTGCAGCTGCATGCAATTCCATCCGGTTTGTGTTTAGTTGGACCATCATTTATTTTTCAACAGGACAATGACTCCAAACACACCTCCAGGCTGTGTAAGGGCTATTGACCAAGGAGAGTTATATGGTGCTGCACCAGATGACCTGGCCTCCACAATCACCAGACCTGAACCCAAACGAGATGGTTTGGGGTGAGCTGGTCTGCAGAGTGAAGGCAAAAGGGCCAACAAGTGCTAAGCATCTCTGGGAAATCCTTCAAGACTGTTCGAAGACCATTTCAGGTGATTACCTCTATAAGCTCATCAAGGGAATGACAAGAGTGTGCGAAGCAGTAATCAAAGCAAAATGTGGCTACTTTGAAGAACCTAGAATATAAGACATATTTTCAGTTGTTTCACACTTTGTTGTTAAGCATATAATTCCACATGTGTTAATTGGAAGTTTTGACACCTTCAGTGTGAATCTACAATTTTTATAGAAAATAAAGAAAACTCTTTGAATGAGAAGGTGTGTCCAAACTTTTGGTCTATACTGTATATAATATACATATATATTCATATACATGTTTGTACAGTTGTTTTCTGAATAAGCCCCCCTTTACAGTTTCATTCGATTTTTTGGTCAGAGTTAAATGTTTAAGATTTTCAAACTTCATGTAACATGAAAAAGTATAATTATAGTGAATACAAAATGCAATACAAAAGAAAAAAAAATCGGGTTATGAAAAAAATGCAGATGATACATTTTCTCAAGTTTTCAAGTCCACCTCTACTTTCACATTCATTTTTTAATTCAGGGTTTTAAGTTACAACGAAACAGAATTTAAGTTTTTTTTTTCAAACTCAAAAGCAAAATTTTAATTTTTAAATTGAAGTCTTGAATGTAATAAGTTTTTAACGTCAGCTGGCTTTGAAGTTTGAGTTATTACAACTCTTTTTTTTTTTTTTACTTTGTACCACGGTTTTCCAGAAACCTGCACACAAAGTTATCTGCATTTTAAATGACATCACACTCTGAAACAGAGATGGGGGATCTGGAGTCAACAAGTTATCTCTTTGTCATGTATTTGTTCTACCCTGCCACTGAACCAGGTGAGTCCAATCTGGTTTAACCTGTGCAGATTGGACTCACCTGGTCAGAACAAATACATGACATAGAGATGACTTGATGACTCCAGATCCCCCGTCTTCACTCTGAAACGCAAACTGCTGGATGGCTCTGAGTTATCGGGCAGATAACATTCCCTCTGTCACAGAGGAGAAACAAAAAAGGCGCACAAAGATGTCAGGAAATCACTCCAAGCGTTTGGTAATACAAACTAGGCTTTTGTCACGTCGGTCAACAGAACTAGGACACAAAACAACACTAGGCCTAACAAAGAAGGAAAAACTGACACTCAAACATTGCCATTCAATATGTGTCAGGAGTTTCTGAGAAACTAAGAAAGATTTTCTCTAAAGAAAACATGCAGGTGAATTTCAAACCAAACAACACTCTTAGACAAAAACGGGTTACTCCCAAAGACAGAAAACCCAAACCAAAGCTGAGTAATGTTGCATGTGGTCCAGTGCAGCAAGGAATGATTCCTACATGATAGAAAGCCCAACAGGAACTACATGAATCCATGGTGTAGAAGAGGGAAGCCAGCAGTTTTTGGTAAGAATCAGCTGTACACCTGTCCCTCAAGAGCAAAGGGCACAGCTTTGATCTTTTATATAACACCCTCATTCTGGTCAAGATACAAGAAGTACACATTTCACACCAAAAACAGACTCCAACAGTCCAAGATGATGACAGGTTGTTCGTTGATTTGCATCTGACTTAGATATGCCTTGGAGGATGGACCTCCATGTGATTAATAAAAAAGCAGAATTCTGTATGCGAGACCGGAGGGTTGTTGGTAGCCTGGGTGCCATTCCGAACTTAGTCCCGCCCACAAAGTTTGAGGTCTGGAAGTTCAGTCTGGCATTGCTCAATAGTAGCGTGAGTATGCTCGCACAATATCTGGCGGGCCAATCAAATTGTCAGGGCGGGCTTTATACAATGATGGACAGATGATCAACAGTAACGTAATCAACCACGTCACCAAAGCGCGCTTGGGTGACAACAACAATGGCTGCCACTGGAGAGATGAGGTGTGTAGATTCTGCTATTAGGTCTGTTCTAGAAGATATCGACAGCAAATTAATTTTAAAAGAGCAACAGAGAAACACGATCAAGGCTCATCTTCTTATTCTAGGCGTGCAACTGCACGCTTTGATTTTTGTTGACAACAACTATACATCGCTTAACATACGTCACGCACTCCGTTGCTCTTATTGGTTGTAGGTCTATCCAATTCAGTGCAGAGGCATTTTTTTGCCCCATAATCACAGCTCTATGGAGCAGTATCAGACTCATATTCTGACTAGAATTGAGTAGGACTACGTCAGGCTAGGTTGTTGGGTCCTTGGGCAAGACACTTCACCTGCATTGCCTAGTGATGGCCCCAGTGTGCGGCATCCTTGCTTATGTCAGTGAGGCTCAGAGAAGCTGTGGTTGCAATGTCGCAGTGCGTGGGTGAATGACTGAATGTAGTGTAAATTGCTTTGGTCGAGTCCTCTGACTTCAAAAAGCGCTCCATAAGTACAGGTCATTTTACCATTTGTATATAGGCTTCTCTAGTGCATAGATATGCTTTAAAGCATTTTAAGAAAAACTGAACAAAAGTCTGGTTGCCTCCTATCGAAGCCTGTTCTGTAGACAGAAAATATTTTTTAGGCTTTGTGTAAAATAGAGATTTAGTTGGTAAGAAATATAGATAAAGCAAGCATTGAACAGTAGTGAGCCTTCCCAAGGGTGGCTGTCCTACCAAAATTACTCTAAAAGTGCATTAATGGCTCGTCCAGGATGGTCACAACGCAGAACATTCAAAGAACTGCCGGCTCACCCGTCTACTTTCTGGTTGTTGAGCTGTAGGTGATGCAAATCTGCCAAACATTTACAGTAACATTTCTAAGAGTTAAACTACTTTCTTTTTTCCGTACTATCTGGCATGAAGCTAGAACATCTTTTTGCAATATCATCGTATAAACAGACAGAGCGAGCAGATGTAGAATGTAAGTCTAGGCTTACTTTGCTGGTTCAGGTCCTGGATGATTTGGAGAATTTAATGGAATCATGAATTCTGCTCACGGCAAGAAAGTCTAGGGGGAGACTCTTTGGCCATCAGTTTGGATTTTAAGTGCTTAAGAACAACAATCAAAACCAACAAGCAAGTTTATTTCCGAACGGCTTTGAAAGAACAAATGAAGGCTTTGGCTTTGACCTGGTCAAAGTCTTAACTTAATCTGAATAATTCAATGCAGCATGACGTTAAACAGGTTGCTCACGCACCAGAAGGTCAGCATAGCTGAATTAATATATTTTTGGTAAAAGAACAGGGGCAAAAACATCCTCAAAAGCTGTTCCAAATGCTTGATGGCATTTCTTGCAAATAAACATCTTTGGGTTTTGGGGCAACAGTTTGGTTTTCTTAATTTTTTTAATAATAGATTTATGATCAAAACATGATAAATCTGTAAGAATACAAATACTTTTATTCAAACCAAGCACTGTACTAAAAATAATTTATTAATACCTCTGTTTGCATATTTTCCAATTGCGTGAGGCTGATACTTCGGCTAAAAGATGACTCTTCCATCTCTTCTCTGAGGGCACGGAGCTCAGTCCTCAGGGAGTGCTCCAGTGTTACAGCCTAGAAAACGTGTGGGAGATGAAAAGCTGTGGAACCTGTTTGTCTGCATAGCAGCTAATAATGTCCACATGATGTGACTCAACACACAAGAGAAAATTATCCAACCTCAGCAAGCTGCTCCACCAGCCTCTGGTTGTGATTGGCCAACTGAGCCATCTGCTCGCTGTCATCTTTTCTCCGGTCCCTCCCCTCGCTGTGGTATTTCTCCAGCTCAGCCCTCAGTGCAGCTAAATCTGCAGTGAGCTCTGACTCCTTCTGCCCAGACTCCAACTCATTCATCTCCAGCTTCCTCTGCAGGACATGTTTCTCTTGCTGTAAAGCCTGAAACAACAAAGTGCACGTTAACAAACTACATGACATTTATAAAACATCTATAAATTCCAACAGAATTGCATAAACCACTGCATAGTGCTCCCACAATGCATGTCTGGATTTTAAGACATTTGAACATTTGTTATTGTTTATCATTGTAATTTTTTGGCACATATTAATTTTCTAATAATTTAATGAATTTTAAAATTTAAGAAATTTGCAGGATTATTTAGTAAAAGTGCTAAGAATAATCTTGATTGATAGCGCATTAACATATTTAGAATAGGATGCTATGAATTTGAGTTCAATTTGTTCAGAAATACTTCTCAATAAATAATGTCTGACTTTAAAGTGCTCACCATTAAGAGTAGGTCTTGGCCTAAAGGTAACCAAATATGAACACATCTGTAAATGAGATGGTGTGTGAGTGAGTGAAACAAAAACATAAATGTTTTTAGATTCTCCATATAGTAGATGTCTGCTGGTTTGTGAAAAAGTTTTAGATGTGTGAAGATGGATGAATTAATGTGTATACAAAGTTTTTACCTCCTTTTTCAATAAAAAGGCCCAATGCAGGGAGAGCGGGCTTTAATTTCAGTCATTATGAAACGATTCCTAATTCGTCTGCTTAACTGTTTCTTGCCCAGACAGAGCCACCTATGGAGGTAGTTTACTGTTACCTTTTCTAACATAGAAAGTTTTTGTAGATCAGTGCTTCTGTTCTTTTTTGTGTCTGCTTCTGCCTGCTTGAACAACCAGTCGGCTTTGAGGACAGCCTGGTACTGCTCAAGGTTTCTTCCTGTGAAAAGGGAGCTTTTCTTTCCCACTGTCACTGCATATATGTTTTGTGATTACTGTAGAGTCAATGACATAATGTAAACAAAATATCTGCTATTACCAAATGCTCATGCAGAACGAGCGATTACTACAACATCAATTCAATTCAGTTTACTTATATAGCGCCAATTCACAACACAAGTCATCTCAAGGCACTTTACAGTTCAACCAAATCATACAGTCAAATTGATTCAAAGTTTTCTATCTAAGGAAAACCAGTTGATTGTATTGACTCAAATACAATCCCTCACACTAAGCATGCTTGTAGCGACAGTGGAGAGGAAAAACTCCCTTTTAACAGGAAGAAACCTCCAGCAGAACCAGGCTCAGTGTGAGCGGCCATCTGCAGAGGCCGACTGGGGTTCAAGGAGACAGAAGCCCATCAATGACTCGATGCAGTCAGTGGGTTTTCCTTAGAAAGAAAACTTTTTACCAATCTGTCTGTATCATTTGATTGAATTGCCTCTATAAAAAACATTGAGATGACATGTTTTGTGAATTGTGGCTATATGAATAAACTGAAATGAAAATTGATCAACTCTGTGCATTGCATTGGCTTCAAGCTGTCTTATGTGACTAGGATTGACGAGTGTCCCTTTGAAATAGGTAAATAAAATAAAAAATAAGCAGTTATCTGAGATTTGAAAGCTCAGCTAGTTAAAGTTGGCCCTCCCAGATTTCACTAAGTCTGCGCTGAAGCTCTCTGGGGTCTATGCACAACTCCACTACTGCCTGAACAGGCTCTATGCACAGCTCCACTACTTCCTGAATTTAATCCAGCTCCTTTGTTTCCTGTCTTTCATGATTGGATG
>NW_015150720.1:923230-934095 GCF_000732505.1 Cyprinodon variegatus | reverse complement strand
TATATATATATATATATATATATATATATATATATATATATTCATAATTCATACCTCTACTGCCATGCCACATAATGACTGATTTGACAGAATTTAACCACAGCAGTTCATTTCCTGGGATATTTGTAAGGATCATATTTAAGGTTAGGCTTTAAACTTTGCCTTGTGCATTCTCTAATAATTTCTAAACTGTTATTGAGAAATTACGTTTTTGGAAATTGAATATTTGTGACTGTGCTTTATTACAATATGTTTTTAATCTGGACCCCGGGCAGACCAGCTGTTTGGAATGGCAAAAGCTAATGGGGATCCTTAATAAAATTACAAATGACAAACTCCTCAAAGTGATGAACCGTGACATCTCTCAACCTATTATTGATGATAATCATTTATTGTTTTCAGTGGAAAAATCTCCCAAGGATACCATGACACAATATAGCACATGGTATTTGCTGCAAGCTTTCATTCCAGACCCATTCCAGACAACAGGCATTGGATAACCAAAATATCTGTTTCTTTACTGGATGGATAAACCGTAATCTAATAATTGTATGACTACTAGACAAGCAGAATGAAATTAAGGTGGAATTTTCCTCTTTCATATTAAAGGTAAGACTTTAGTTTTTAAAGTTATTTTTTTATCCCCTTACCTCCACCTCTTTCTCTCTCTGCTGCAGAGTTTCTGCCAACTCTTCATTCTTCTCCAGCAAAGCCTGCCCAAGCTCTGCAGCCAGTATCAGGTCAGTCTCCATCGCTCCACCTTCATCCCCTCCTGACTGAGAGGATGATGTTGACTGCAGAGCAAAGGAGAGAGATACAGCAGAGGAAGAGGAGAGAGGAAAAAAGGAATCCTCCAGGCTTGGTGAGGGGAGGCTGTCTTTTCTTGGAGTGAACATGACGAAAACTTGCTGGCTTGTAGGGATTCGTTTGAAACCTCCACCCTTTGGCTATTGGATGTATTCTCCAGTGTCAAACAGGTGCAGGATGAACACCCATCCCTTTTGCTTTCATTTAGTTTCCCACTGTATTCCTCAAAGGACTGGGATCATTTAGAGCTTCTCCTTTTCAGACGGGAACCTGCCACAGCAAGATAACGATACAGAAAAACTTAGAATGGCTTGTTTTTTTCTGGCAATATTATCTATCTAATAAAATGACACAGGAAGAGCTTTTGTTTGACTGGTGATTCAGTTACTCAGACCAAAAAAACTTGCTCCTCGATTATCATTGTTCCTGCTCCCCTCCCTAAATTCCACAGACAATGTAAGCAGAGAGTTTCAGTCCTAAGCTGTAAGGAAATTAAAGTAAAGCTATTGGAAACATTGTGAAAAGACAATATTTTTAAGTTTAATTTTTCCCACACACTTCAGTGGAAGTGATGTTCTGATACAAATTTTATTCAAAACACCATTTCCCTCTGAGGTCATCCTGACAATTCTCTGACGTAAATCTCTTTTTTCCCCATAATTAATGCTTTAAACCAAAACATTTAGAGCAATCTAAAAAGTATTGTAGTTTTTCAACATATATCTATTCTAAATGAGAAATTATTCAGACTGAAGGAGGAAGTGTCAGGTCTCTCTTACCTGATGGTTCCCAGCACCTCCGGTGAGTGGAGCAGTCTTCCTGTTGGGTGTTGTGCGTTTGAGTCTGTGTGCCTGGGAGTATTTGCGCAAGAGAGGCTCAGCTGGTTTCCCTGGCAGTAGAGAGATATGTATGTAAATACAAGCCGAGGACCACACCTCCCTCTGAGTTACAAAGGTGTAAAGGAAACACACACAGGAGCAGATGCTGCTTGGACATCTAGTGGTTGAGGAGGGATATTAAGGTAAATTAACTTTTAGGAACTTCATGCCTTAAAGTTCAGCAGTCTATAGTTCAGCTACAGATGGATGAAAACTGATGAGCACACAAATATGGGTCTGTCAGCTGCAGCCCAATCCCCCTCCTCTTCCTCTTATCCTGTTTACCTGCTTAGGGCAATTCAAAGAGGCTCTCTGTTCATTTATGAGGAAGGGGGTAGGGAGAGTTCAGAAGAGAGGACAACTAACACCCCTCCTCCTTTCAGGAATCGGTAAACAGAAAAAAAGGAAATAAAAAGCTAAGCAGGACCCTCACCAATCATAAAACCAACTTTAGTAGGTGTTTCTACTTGCTGAAATGGCCTTCAAGCTCCTCTCTGCTCTGCCTGTGATACTATTCCTGGCAGCTTGTGAAGCTGGAAAACAGATGCCCAAACTATCAAACAAGAAACTCTGCGCTGACTCTGAATGCAGTCGTAAGTAACAACAGTTTCTATTTGTCCTTGCTTAGATTGCTAATTATATTATCTAATCACTGAAACGAACGAAAATAAATGTTGAGGTTTTATTTAAATAAACGTATGGATGAAATAGATACAGATGGATAAGATGACAATAATTCAAATCACCATTCAATTTCTAGGAAGATTATAATACAACTTCAAACCAACAAATATTTCTAAGAAATGTCATGGCCATGTTATTCTCATGTAGCATACAGACGATTACTGACTTGACATTTGTCAAAGCCAGTAATCAACAAACATGTCTGGGAAAACACAGACAGCTGTTTTAATACTTATATTAGGTCTCTACTACACCAAGGACTATTTAGAAGCATCTCACCTGAAATATTTCAAAGATCAAAAGTCTTCTTTTCGTATAAGAGCAAATCTTTGCATTTTATTTGGAAATCAAGTTCCTACAGTTCAGAGTAAGGTTTCAGAGGCACCAATTTAGAGTGCAATGTCGTTTAATGTTTTATACTTTCCCGTTGTGTGCTTGTCTTGATCCACTATTTTTATAATAAGGTCAAAGCCAGTGTAGCAACTATCAGTAAACATTACAGCATTTCATGCTACCCTTTGCTGACATGTTACATAAAGGTACACATTTGATTTTCCATCAGTACTTGGCACCTTCCCTCTCTACCAAAAATACCAATAATTACTTTAAAGACCATGGCAGCTGTGCGATGGATTGCTCTACCTCACAGACAATCTATGGAGTATTGTGAAAAAGAACAAAAGAGACACCAAAGACAAAGATCTAGATTAGCTTTAAAGCAAACACTTCTATAGAGAGAGCAACACCTAAGAATTAGGAACATACAGAGCACAGAATATGAGCATACGTTTAAGTGGGTCCACATATCCTTTCATTGGTCCACTGTTCTATGTCAACTGTCTGACAAAGGGGAGCCATATCCATTGTGATTTTCATACTTTTTTAAAGATTAATTATTAAAACAGACATAAAAGTCTTACAGAGTCATCAGAACCCAACCAAATATAAAATCTTATTTGTACACAGACCCAATCCTGATAGCCCGTGCGATACAGGACTACTACCCTGGAGACTGCAGGTTCATCCCCATCCAAAAAGGGCAGCTCGTCTATGTTTATGCAATGCTGAAGGACAGAGGGAATCTCTTCTGGGCTGGCAGTGTGAGTACAAAGAAATATGTCTATAATATGAGCTATACATTGCTGAGGAGATGTTTCCATACTTGTTGAACAGCACATTACAACCACAAAAAATACTGTATTTTACTGGAGTTTTATATGAACAATCAACAAAAAGTGTCTATATGTGTAAGATCCTTTGGTTGTAAGCCAGTGGACAAAGTTAAAATTTGGTCCTTTGTGAGAGCGTTGGATCAATAAATCCTCTCCAAGACAAGAACCTGAAAGTTTATTCATTCAGTGCAAGAGGACGACGCGTCACCTGAGTGCCAGTCAGCAGAAAAAATTAAACTACCCAAGTAAATTAAACTACCCAAGTAACAAAAAAAAGTTAAACGCAAAAAGGTGCTCTATTTACCTTTGTCTAGCAGTTAACATCAGGTAGCTGTGGAAAAAGTTTTAGCCTATATTAATGTTTTAGATGTTTGTCAGATTTGGGAATAAAAATGTAATTGTTTTCTTCTACTTATGCGCGGGCCGAGTTGCATTGGCAGCAGTCTTAGTAGAGACTCCCAGACTTCCTTTCCCCAGACACCTACTCCAGTTCCTCTTGGAGTACAGGGAGCTCCAAGGACAGCCAAGAAACACCTCCCGAGAGGATGTGCCTGGAAGACCAGGGGGTAGTTTTTGGACACATGTCTGGATGGCCTGAGCAGACTCCTCTAAATGTAGAGGAGAAGCAGCTTTAGTCTGAGCCTCTCTCTGTTAATCAAACTCATCCCCCTATCTGTAAGGTAGAGCCCAGCCACAACGTAAGTTGTACTGTAAGTCTTGACATGAAGGAGCCAGCAGAAGCACTTCATCCGAAAAGAAACAGAGACACTAAACCAGAACCGCTCCAGCCAATGGATGCACCTGTAAATCATGTCCATAGTGTCCAAGTTATGAGCAGGATCTGTGACAGAGGGCAGCCCTGGTGGAGTCCAACAGGCACCAGGAATAGGTCCAACTTAATGCTGACAATGCGGACCAACTTCTGGCTCTGCTTGAACAGAGACCAGATGGCCCCTAGTAAGAGGACAAAGGCCAGGTGCACTCCAGGTCAAAAAAACACACATAGAGCAGTTGTGCAAGCTCCCATGAATCCTTAAGCCCCTTCCAGAGGGTGTAGAACTGGTCCACTGTTCCACAGCCAGGAGGTAAACCGCATTGCTCTTCCTGAAGCCGATATTAAACAATCAGCTGGACTCTCCAAGACCCTGGCATAGGCATTGCCGCGGAGGCTGAGAAGTATGATCCATTGGGAGAAGTGGATTAAAAATGTATTCTGATAATTTATTAAAGTATTAGAATTCAAATATAGTTAATAAAAACTAGAAGTTTACCATCTGAATACCTCAAGACAGAAAGCAAATGGGGTTGTAGCAAGTTAGATACTTTGAGGAGATTTTAGGAGAGAGGTTGAGTTGAAAAGAAAACGGTGTACAGGTAGTAGGCTTCAAACTGTTGGGACAACAAACGGTTGCCTGCCTACAACCTTACACCCATATAAATAACTTGTATGTGGTAAGTTTGCTTAGCTGTAGCTGAAATGAGAAAGAATTATTTTTGATTAGATTCTAAAGCTTTTCGAGAAAAAACTTTTTGTCATTCTGTTTTGTTGTATTAGGGAATCATTAGCAAGCAAACAAAACCATTGAGTGTGAAGTTTGCTGCGATAAAGATATGGAAAGGCTTTTTTCTGCATTTAGATTCTGGTGTTAAAATGCTTGTTTGTTTTTCTTTGCTGCTTTGAATGTTTCATTCACAGGGTGCATCTATAACAGGTTCACCTTATTCATCCAGTGCCTAATGTCAACAATTACAGTAGCCAAGGACAACAAGTAAATGCTGGCAGCAAAAATCTTTCCACACAAAGCTTGCATGCAGGTTCCAGGTTGAGTCCACCATCAAGCTTGGTCCTAAGCTTTAAATCGAATTCTTATGCAAGAAAAAAATAAATGTTTTAACTTGATTACAGAGCAAGCAAAAATAATTTCCTATGTTTGTTTGAATATTTTATTGACAGAGTAAATAGGAAGTACAATTAAACTTGTTCAAGAAAATCCCTAAAAAGGGCAAAGACCACTCATACTGTTCAAGCGCATTTCTTTCTTCATACAAGCGAGCATTAAAAATTATGCTTGAAGAGCAAATCCACCACTAAAGTTTGATTCTAAAAAATATAAACAAATAAGCTTAGATAAACATTGAATACTTTATCTGTTGTTGAATGTGCTGAAAACAAAATCACACAAAAATTATCCAACTTTGATATAATGTCCTTAAAACAGTTCAAAATTAGGCTCAATGTTGCATGTGGCCTCTATGTGCCTGCATGACCTCCCTACAATGTCTGCACATGCTTCTGATGAGGATCCGCCAACTATTCAGTCTGTGTTGCAACGTGATGTTGGTGGATGAATCGACACATAATGTCTCAGATGTGCTTAATCAGATTCAGGTCTAGGGAACAGGCGGGCCAGTCCATAGCTTCAATACCTTTATCTTGCAGGAACTGCTGACAAACTCCAGCCACACGAAGTCTAGCATTGTCCTGCATTAGGAGGAACACAGGGCCAACCACACCAGCATATGGTCTCATGAGTGGTTTTGGTATTATTTGCAAAGTGAATTTGATAAAAATTAATTAATAATAAAGCTAAAAACAGAAGTCATCTCAGCAAACGTATCTGTAACTCATCAGAATCCCTATTTATTTCCATATAATCAGGCCGCTGTTCAAATAATAACTATAACAGCTTTATAGCCTGTTGAGAAGCCATTGAGATTTGAACAAATCACCAGAAGCAAGGATAAATATTTTTTCTTTAATTTCAATTGGCAACCCAGGTGGATTTTGAGACGCAGGTTACTGGTAAACTAACAAGTTTGATATATTCGAAAAATCTGTTTCTGTTGAGTTTTCCATCATCAAACATAGGGATATGTGTATCTAAGATACAGTGGAAGTCATTATCAAGTCACATCACCAACCAGCCATGTAGTGCTGATGGTCAATAACTCTTTGCTGTTTTGCTGTAGTTCAACAAACTAAAAAAGTCTCAAACTCAGACACTTTAGAGTGTGCTGAAAAAGTGTGTGTCAAAAAAACTCTAAATAATGTCACAGACTCTGCATAAAACTGACAACACCAAACACCAACACTGCAAAATTGCACTATGTATATTTAATGCTCTGAACTCTCAAATCAATGCGCTTTTTCTTTTTTTTTTTGCACCATGTTTTTTTTTCTGCCACACTGTTTACATTTGATCACTGCTGCACTTTTAGAAATGGAAATATCATGAGAGTTGTACAAAATGAAATTTCGTTTTATATGCACTCTGTGAATACAAAATGACAGTAAAAGTTGTCTAAGTCTAAGTGTGTAATGAAACATTTCAGAAGCACTTATCAAGTTATGTTACTGCAGGTACAAAACACGTATTATGGAGAACAGGAGGCTCGCATTGGTCACTTCCCCAGCAGCGTGGTGGAGGAAACATATGCCATCATGCCAGCTACCACTGAGGTTAAAACTACTGTGAGTAAACCAACATTTCTCTGCATATACACAAATAAGCGTATTTATTAGCTGAGACCTTCTTTTAATGTAACTTCTTTATTTATTTTTTTCCAGAACTGGGACTTCTACTGCAACTGATGCTGACTCAACACACACTTTCAAAAATCCACGCCCACAGTCACAAATGAGGGACTGCTTTTTGTAACGTCAAATCCATGTAAACTCCATTCTGCATCTAAAAAAAACATGAATCAAATAATAACTTGTAGGGTTGGAATAAAAGCTAGTATTATGGTAGTTTTTTAGGTAGATGTATAAAGTATATAGACTACTGATCCCTGAATTCCAGTTATTTTCTTCCTCACAGCTCTTCTCTCATTGATTACCTTTCTTGAGCAATACTTTTCTATCAAAATTAAATAGATAAATGTGAATTGCAATCATCTTGTCATTCTGCATCCTTATCTTAAATTGACTTGTTACAATTTCTAATTCATTCATCTGTTTAGTTTTGTTTATCATTCATTGCAATGAACTAGTGAAACCTAGATCGTAAAGAAGCTGTTTAATATCAACATACTTGTTTTGTTTTTCTTAATCAGTTCAAGATTGTGTCTAGGCCTCCTGGGTCTTTTATAATTTTCCAAGACAAGGTTAATTTAAGTGGCTGACATCTGACCAAATCATTTAGGAGTTAACATGATAACAATAAAAAGGTTTATTATTTTATAAATGACTTAATATTTGTCAGAAAAGTGAAAACAGTTTGACTCTTCAGTCTCCAACATTGGATGAAGTTATAATTTCAACAGGATAAGGGGACAAAAAAAATCCAAAACAACACAAGTTTGACTTTCAATATTTATTCTAAATAGTGTTTTCTGTGTTAATATGCCAGTGGTCCAAGCCAGTTTAATACTAACGCAAGTAGGTTGAGTTTACAAGTAAAAATAAACTCACTGTTCCATACAGTACATATAGACAAGATATCTGAAAATAAAATCCCCTCCTCTGTTTATTCTCTGAAACCTACTCCTCACTGCTCATTTTTCATCTGTCCTTTCAACTAGGCACAAACATGTCCCTAATTCCTTCTGTAGATTTATAAATGAAGCAAAAAAAACAATCAAGTGCTTCTACTGATGCTGCTCCTCACCTCTTACAGAAACCGAGCCATTGTCACATTGAAAACACAGCACCGTTGGCATTTCAGTATAAAAACTCACGATGTTAGCCTCAGACTTGAGATTTTAAAGCTGTCTTAACTCCCCCTGCACCCAACTGAGCAGACTGGCTTTCCAAAGGTTAGAGTTTAATCTCCATAAATGTTTTCGGTAAAATCTAGATAAATTACATGTTTTCCAGAAAGGAATATGATAAGAAAATGGATTCCTTTTTAGCTTAACATCAGCCGGTTAAACTTAAGTGAAATGTCAATTAGCAGGCTAGGGATCTATTTAAATTCCCTATTCTACTAAGAGAACTGAAATGCCAACACTTAAACAAATCTTAGTAAGTTAGTACTTTTTTTTACTTTTAGGGCAATCATTTTGCTCTACATTTTTTGTTTCTGTGTGCCGTCCTCAAAGGAGATGGGAATGCTGCGGTCTGCTCCTGGGGCTGACCGGGGCACCGTAATTGTCAGCACGCCATCAGACGACAGATTGGAGGTGATGTCAGCTGCTAACACTCCAGATGGGACCCTGTACTTCCTCAGGAACTCTCTGGACACAAAGCCGAGATCATCCTGAAAGTAGAATTAGTCGGTTAGAAAGGCTGCAGCTTGCAGTTTCTTCAGATCTCCAAGCTCTGCTGACCTGTCTGTTCTCGTGTTTGGCGAGCACTGTGATGAACTCGTCGCTGACATTAACTGACAACTCTTCAGGGGCGAAATGCTTCATGTCCAGATAAATAACAAAGCGGTCCTTTTCCATTCGCATCTGTGCAGACATTTATTAGAAGCAGCTGTTTTTATGTGAATGCATTCTCATGTCAAACACCTATGACAGCAACTTAAACAAGGAATTTCACAAACATCATTGGGAAAATTAAAGTTAATTACGTTAAGTAAGTCAAATTAATCAACTTAGTACCACTGAATGGCTAACTAAACAGCACTCTACCTCACTGTGTCCATTTTCTGGCCAGTTTAACCAGCGCATGAATGAAGGCCTCATCCAGGGGAAGTTCCAGGAGAAGGGTCCCATCAGTGGAAAGTCAGCGAGAGATTCTGCCAAAGAGAGCTCCGTAAACCGGCTTGGGAAGGCGCGCCGGTACCAAGAGTACTGAATGGGAATATCCATGGTTGGAGTCAGAAAAGGCTGGTCTGTTTGACTTAAGTTGGGTGCAGCTGAGCAGCCCTAAACTCCCTTTATAGGCCTTTCCTCCGAACTCACCCACTCCTCTCTAACCTCTTATGCCAACACTGGCAGCCAAACTGTGCCAACAGGCGGATTTTTCTAGAACAATGATGTCAACTGTTTTGTCCCTCCATCGCCCTGACTGTTTCCTGTCAGACTGTTGTCTCTCCCTCTCACCCTTGCACCATGTTTTTCTCTCTCCATCATGAGGGGACACTGACCGAGAAATATTGCTGATAGCTCCAAGCTTTTGACCCAGGAAATACCACTGCTCGATGTGTGAGACTTTGTTTGGTGAATAGCTTACAGAGTATTAGCCTGTGGTGCTCCATGTGCCAGAAGCTTAGATCTGTGTGTGGACTGAATGTAGGGTTGAATGGGAACTGATGAGTACGTATTGGACAGCATTAGATGAGACTTTATCTGCGTATCATTTTTCCATGAGCTCAGATTAAAATGATGAATCCTTTCCCATTGGTTGTGCCAATTGAGGGGTATTTGACCTCTTACAGCTTTTATCTATTTTCTTTCCTTAATTAAATGTTTTAGATCATGAAAAAGTTATAATAATTTCAAACATTGACAACCACAAACAGTATTTTTCAAATAATAAATATTAATGGGGAAAAAATAATAATCAAATAAGCAACAGTTCAACAATTTTAATGTTGCTGATCAATTTTAAATCTAAATGTCTTAAATCAGTCGTCAGTTTCATTCAGTCTAATTTGACATGCCACATTTAAGACAGTGGTGATTCCAGACTAAATTAAGCCTTTTTGTGTTTGTTTTTTCATGAGCGCACCAAAAAAAGAAGGATTAAAACAAAAAACAAACAAAAAAAATTTATGAAAGGGCAATAGTTAATCGTTTATACCAGGGGTAACAACATATTCCTTTAATTCCGCTGTTTTAGAGCATGGGTGCATCTAAAACCTACAGGGCAGTAGATCTTGAGGACCAGGGTTGGAGACCTCTGGTTTAGACTGGTTTGACTGCCATACTAGGTTCACAAAGTGACCAATGAGGGAGCTGGCTACATCTGAGGATCAACTGTGATTGGATTAATTGGTTTTCAGTGTGTTCAGGGACCAGAAGGGTCACAGAAAAGGTAAATGGAGAGGGTAAAATAAAAAGAAAATACAACGGACTTGAAAGCAGTGAAAAAAGAAAATGGTAATGGTACAAGGAATTACTTATTAGAGAGGATTACTTTCTTAAAGAATTTATGAATTGTGGCTTTTAAATCTCCATTTGTAAATAGGATTAAAAAATTTAATTGCAGCACTTAATAATGGATTCATGAATACAGTTTAAAACTCCTTATTAAAGTTCTACTTCACCTAATTAATTTGAAACGCTGGATTTTGTAATAGTATGTTTGAAATGTTACATTTGAAACGGCTGTTTTTCTTTTTCATTGACTCTCCTGGTCATCCATAGGCATATATATATATATATATATATATATATATATATATATATATATATATATATATATATATATATA
>NW_015150720.1:911179-923135 GCF_000732505.1 Cyprinodon variegatus | reverse complement strand
GATAGATAGATAGATAGATAGATAGATAGATAGATAGATAGATAGATAGATAGATAGATAGATAGATAGATAGATAGATAGATAGATAGATATAGCAATACCAAGTGAGTGCAACATCAGGAAAAAAGAACATTAGAAACTAGAGAAACACCAGGTGCTCAGCAAAGAGCTGGAGAAAACCTGGAAGGTCAGGGCATCAATAGGGCCCTCGTGGCAGTGACCCCCAAACTGGAGGATTGGTTACAGCAGATCCCTGGAAATACATCTGATATCTCGGTCCAGGACATACGGTAAAATATTTAAACCTAAACTTAATAAACTAAGTATATATATATATATATATATATATATATATATATATATATATATATATTATCCCAAATATAATATTATTATTATATTTTTATCAATTCAACCTTTGTTTAAAATAATTCATTTCAAAATTACCGGTATGTTTATATTATATTTTATTTTCAGCAGTCGTTAAAAGGGTTAAACGTTTTAAATGTAACGTTAAAGGATCGCAGTTGGTGAAATGTCACTTTAACTGCCCCTCATCGTTACCATGGTGACCTTCTAAAACATGTAGCCAGTTTTCAGTCCGCTTTACTTGCTTTGTAGAAATGGACTTACCAGCGACATATTACGGCCAGCTCGACGGGAAAAATCCTGTTCTTTTAGGCTTTAGACGAGAAATTGAATCATTTTTGACGCTCATGAAACAAATGGACTCCAGCCGCGACCATAGCGTGTGTGTTAAAGGGTAAGTGGTAAACGTTAGCTAAGCCTTTACCCTGAGAAGTTTCTAACAATGAAGTGATACGCTCACTAATAGCAAAGGAGACAAAATTATTTTATTATGTTTATTCATATACGTAGCTAGTCAGATTTTCAAACATAAAGTCTCTCTTTTTTCATTTTTATAGGCTAAAAATGCTCTTGGATATACAGAAAAAGTACAAACACCGACTACCAGACGAGTTTTACCAGGAGCAGATGTTGCAAGTTGCAGATATTCTTTGTGGGCTCAAGGTACCTTATGACAAAGCCCTGCTATTGTTTCACACCATCATTAATTCATATATTTTTCAGTCATTATAAAGAGTGTGATATGTTTCTGCTTATAGAAGGTTTTACCTATATAAATTATAACACTGTCTACTGAAACTATCTGAGGCTGAGAAATCATCTGATATTTTTTGACTTTTTTTTTGGATCTTACTTCACATTTGATTCCTTTTCTGTATTTCTAGCTCTACCAGCTGGCTCTGTGGCAGGGCTACAGTCTGTACCTGCTGCAGTTTAGCTCGGTGCAAATAACTGACATTACAGATGTGGACCACTTCAATGCCTGCTACTTCCCAGAAGGATTTGGTCTGGAGCAACGCACATTTACTATGAAGGCAAGCTGCCTACTGTGAACCCTTTTGAAAAAAAGAGAAATGTATTGAAAATTTAAAGCGAAATTGTGTATAAATGTACATAAATTACATGCTTTGCATTTGCTTTTTTCTAAGAGGCTTAAGATAGATGCATGTTGTAGTAGCTCTGCCAGTTTAATGTATTTTTTCAGAAGAACTTCACTTCCCTCCTGCATCTATGGGTTTGTTCAAAACCCAATGAAAAGACGGTATTGCACCTTTTGTCTACCTTTCAACCTGTCTGTCTCTAGATGTCAGGTAAAGAGATAACTTTAAAGGCTCCAGGTCCAGATGCTGCCTGCTCTAGAGCCTTGAAGGCCTCTACAGCACCTCCTCATCCATAGCCTGACCCAATAGATCGTTTCAATATTTTGGAGGACATTCTGCCTAGTTTTGGTTCTAATCAAAGAATGAAACAGACTATACTTCTTAAGGAACCTTAGGTCTCTTCTGCCTCTCCTCTTCTGTCTTTTTTGGAGTAGCAATTTAGGAGGAATGGCATTAAGTACACGTAACCTTGTTCCAGAGCCTTAATTCTACCAAGATATAATTGGAAGGTGCTCCTGTGGTGGGGGTGGGAGGGGATGGGGGTCTTCCTTCTGAATGACAGCGACAAACTGTCATAGCGACACAAAAGTGACAAGCAGAGTTTTGTAGTTGTCATATGAGTTGAAGATTTATCTATTTTGTCTTTACCAAAAACATAGAAAATGGTAACCTGGCATAAACCAGACTGATACATACATTTACTGTTCAATTTGAATTCTATGGTATCAATCTGCTACGACTCATTTCCTTCAAGCTCCCCACCCTCTCAGAAATCCCTGACATCATTCATAAATCCAAGCCCACCACATGTCAGCTGGACCCCCGTACAGTTCTGGTTAAATCCTGCCTCCCCTCATTGGCCTCCCTCCTTTCTCCCATCACCCACTCCTTGCTCAGCACTGTTACAGTTCCTATATCATTCAAAACTGTTGACAGAACCCCAATCCTAAAAAAAAACCTGGTCCCATTCCTTCCAATTTTATCGACTTTCTTCCCTGTTCTAATCTTCCCTTCATTTCCAAAATCCTGGAGAAAATAGTAGCTACTCAACTTCATTTCAATATCGCTTAATAATCTTTACGAACACTTCCAGTCTGTTTTTTGTCCACAGCACAGAAACTGCACTCATAGAAATCACCAACAATAGATTATTTTCTATCAGAATCACCCACACTACCCTTCACTGGTTAAGATCCTATCTCTCAGGCCGCAGTTAGTTCATCCAACTTAAATTCTTCTCATCCCAGGCTTCTTCCATCATTCAGGTGTGCCCTAGGGCTCTGTCTTGGGGCTCCTCCTTTTCATCATATACCTTCTTCCTCTGGCAATATCTTCCTTAAGCAGAATATAATATGCTGACAATACCCAGCTCTTCCTCTCCAGTAAAACCACCTCCTGCTGACTGCCTAAGAGAAATAAAATCCTGGTTGTATTCCAATTTTCTCAAACTAAACAATGACAAATCTGATGTTCTCCTCAATGGTTCTAAATCAACACTGTCAAAAACTAGCAGTTTCTAAATTAGCACTGACAACTTGTCTCATGCTCCCCACAGGTTAAGAGTCTGGGTGTCGTCCTTCGGCAGTACTTTATCCTTTCACTCTCATATCAATAACATAATGTGTTGTGTTGTTTTTAACCAATGTTTGGTGACATTGAGTGTCCAGAGAGTCGCCTATAAAAAAGTTGTGTTATTATTATCCAGTGTAACATGGACCATGACAGGTGATCCTTCCCACCTACAGCTATCAGCATCTACAGCTTGTTTAAACAACATTTAATTTCCCTTTAGAAGATTTAGAAGTATTTTCAATTGAATCAAATTTATTCAATTACGTCCATGTAACTGAAATATTAACACATGTATCTTTCTGTTCATGCAGACCCATGCAATGATTGGTTGCACCAAGTGTATCTTTGAGGAAGAGAAAAAGTGCAGCACCCTCAGCCAGAAGGGACTCTGTAAACTATTGAAATTGCTGAACTTCATTAGGATCATGATGCAGGCATTTCAGCAGCATGAACACCTCTTCTGGCAGATCTATAATGGTAAATCTATGTGACTCAAAAACTGAGTTCGTTTTCTAAGTAATAATTCATTAACAAGTTACCAATTCCTGTAAAACTTTTATTTGATGCGCCTAACCTGTGCCTTGCACTGGATATAACAAAAAAGATTTTTTCGCATTATGTCTGGTAATCCCTACAAATAAGATTTATTTTACTTACTAATTTACGTTGCACACCAACAACAAGCAATGTTAACGAGTTAGGTAAATGCAAAGGTGGGTAAAATAACCACAAATTTTACTCAAGGTAGAATAGCACTAACTTAACAGCTTTTTACAGAAGTTGAAGTCGAAAGTAGTTATCAGAGGAATTACTTGGTAAAATGGCTGCTAAAGTATTGAGTAATTGTTGGCTCTAAAAATCATATTTAATGTTTAAAATTATTTTATCAGAAAGAGAAATAAGTGCAAAATGCAACTAAATATTAATATATAATAACACATTTGGGGAGAATAACACAATTCTTAGCATAAACTTCTAAAGACAATTCTTACATTCTGAAATGCATTATATCAGGAAACCTTAAAGAGCTTTCAGCTACATTGGCCACTGTCTACTGTATTTTTCACCTGATCTTGAATAGCTGAAGTAACTCATGGTGGGTAGAGTAATGAGAATTTTCACTGCAGTCATAGTAGCAATACTCTCAAAAGAATATTACTTGAGTAAAAGTAAAAAAAAAAATACTGTATAAAACAACTATTTCTCAAAGGGCATTAAATAATAAATTAATGAAAAAAAAAGCTCAAGTAAGTGTAATTAATTTGTTCGCACCTTTTTATTTTTTTTCTAAATAGCAGTTGTTGAAATATTGTATGCATTTGTCCTTAGCTCCAGCCTGCGTCAGTGCTTATTTGAACTATCTATTCTTTTATTATAGCCGCAAATCTTTTGTGGTATGTATCTAGCAGCTATGCTAAGGTAGAGACATATCAAGGTCAGTCTGGTTGTAAATTATATTGCATATAATATCTAAAAATACACCAAGGTTTATGGGTTTGTAGTGAAAAAATGTGAAAAAGTCAACAGTAAAATATGTTACTCATCTTTATTCAATTTTACCACATGATTATATGTAAAGAACATTCTGATGCTTCCCTTTTGGTGTCACTAGACCAAACTGAAACATGAGGAAAGCGCTCTGTGTTGGGGAATTCAGGCCTTTTTCAGCATGCATCACTGTCTCCAGACTAGTCAGTCAATCAGCTACAGATTGAAAGTAGATAGGACTTACCTTACTTGACCATTATGATACAACAGCTAGGAAAATATAATAATGTGACTCTCATTGTATTTCTGAATCATGTCTGTAATGCATCATATGCTGTTTCTTTCTCGTCTCCTCTAGGTTCATTGTTTATCTACAACATCTGCCGTTACTTGATGACTATGAATTACAGTGAGCAGGTATAGTACATGAATAGAATGTGTTCTATAGGCTACAGATCACCTATACTGTCTCAGTTTATAGAGATTTTTCAAATCTTTTCCAAAAACAATGATTTATGACTTAAGAGACATTTGAACACAGATACAGTGAAATGGATTTTGGGAGGAAAAAATTTAGGAGACTGAAATTGAAGTGTGATAAAACACATCTCTTAGCTGAAGACGAAAATGCATATAAACAAGTCCCTATTTCTGATACCTAATAGCACCATTTATGTTCCTGTTCAGGCACTGGAGTACCTTCTGTGGGCGAGTATCAGTTTGGAGCTGTCTGTCCCTTTGATGACAGCCAGATATCTGCCACTGATTACAGCGCTCTACTGTTCTGTCTGCCAGTGTTACTATGACAACCAGGCTAAAGAGCAGGCAGAGGTGAAAGACGTCTACATCTACTCAAACAGTCACAAAAAAAAAACTATTCACAGTTCAATCTTAAAAGTTATGATTAAGGCTATTTTTTATTGTTTAATCACAAATTATTCCTCATTGTGAGATTATTTAAATAAAAATAAGTTGTAGCATTCATTGAGGGTTTGACACAATTTATATATTTAAGGTCAAATATTTTGTTGAAAAAGAAACTAAAGGTTTTAGAGCTTATCTGAGTTACTCTGAAAGAACATTTAATGTCCCTTTGAATTAATAAAGTTTTTTGTAATTAAATAACTAACCATTTTTTATCTATTTATTTGTGTTTCATTTTTTTTATGGTTTTAGGAATTTGCTAACAGAGCCCTTGGAAAAATAAATGAGCTGGCTAAGCTGGAAACACCGACTGACGCCACCAACAAAGAAGCTCAGAAAGCTTACAGAGAAGCTTCTGTGAAGGTCTGAGACTTTTGTCTGAAAGGAGACTATATACAGCAATTGCCCCTTTCAGATTTACTATATTTGAGCTTTTATGACACACTTAGATGTTTCATATCATCAAACAAATCTAACTATCAGACAAAGACAACCGAACTTCATGTTAACGCAACATGAAGTACATTGGGGTAAATAAGTATTTGACCCCTTGCTGATTTTGCAGGTTTCTCCATCTACAAAGAATACAAAAATCTACAAGTTCAATCATATGTACATTCTAACAGTGAGAGACAGAATCCCAAAGAAAATTCCAGAAATTTACATCATATGAATTTATAAAAATTGATAACCATCTGATGAGGAAAAACAAGTTTTTTGACCCCCTACCAAACAGCATGTTAATATTTTGTAGAAAAGCCATTATTGGCCAGCACAGATGTCAAACGGTTTTTATAGTTGGTGACACGGTTTTTGCACATTTCGGCAGGGATGTTGGCCCACTCCTCCCTGCAGACAGCCTCCAAATCATTCAGGTTCTGAGGTTGTCGCCTGGCAACTCGAATTTTAAGCTTCCTCCAAAGATTTTCAATTGGATTCAGGTCTGGAGACTAGCTAGGCCACTCCAGAACCTTGATGTGCTTCTTCTTCAGCCACTCTTTTGTTGCTTTGGCGGTGTGTTTAGGGTCGTTGTTGTGCTGAAACACCCATCCTCGACCCATCTTCAGCTCTCTCACTGAGGGAAGGAGATGTTGGTCCAGAATCCCACGATACATGGCCCCGTCCATCCTCCCCTCAATACGATGTAGTTGTCCCGTCCCCTTGGCTGAAAAGCACCCCCAAAGCATGATGTTGCCAGCACCATGCTTGACGGTGGGGATGGTGTTCTTTGGGTTGTACTCGGTGTTCTTTGCCCTCCAAACATGACGAGTTGTGTTGAGGCCAAAAAGTTCTATGTTGGTCTCATCTGACCACATCACCGTCTTCCAGGCCTTTTCTGAGTCGTCCAGGTGGTGAATGGCGAACTTCATGCGGGCCTGTACATGTTTCTTCTTGAACAGGGGGACCTTGCGAGCGTTGCAGGGTTTCAATCCATGATGGCGTAGTGTGTTGCCAACCGTTTCTTATGTAACTGTGGTCCCAGCTGCCTCCAGTTGATTCATCAGTTCCCCCCTTGTGGATTCCTCACCGTTCGCATGATCAGGGACACCCCTCGAGGCGAGATCTTGTGTGGAGGCCCAGGCTGAGGGAGGTTGGCGGTGGTGTGGTGCTTCTTCCATTTCCTGATAACTGCACCGACAGTTGATCTTTTCTCTCCAAGTTGCTTTCCGATTCTCTTATAGCCCATCCCGGCCTTGTGCAGATCTTGTCCCTGATGTCCGTAGAAAGCTCTTTTGTCTTGCCCATGGTGGTGATGTTGGATGCTGGTTGCTTGGGTGTTGACAGGTGTCTTATACAGGTAACGAGGTGAGGCAGGTGTATTAGATGTAGATAATTGGTTGGGATTGGGGCTGTGTCTTAAAGAAAGACTAACTGGCTTATAGGAGCCAGAATACTTGCTGTTTGGAAGGGGGTCATAAACTTGTTTTTCCTCATCAGATGGTTATCAATTTTTATAAATTCATATGATGTGAATTTCTGGAATTTTCTCTGGGATTCTGTCTCTCACTGTTATAATGTACATATGATTAAAATTGTAGATTTTTGCATTCTTTGTAAGTGGGCAAACCTGCAAAATCAGCAAGGGATGAAAAACTTATTTCCCCCACTATATATAGCATTGTTTGAGATGTAGTTTGGTCCACTTTTCTGTGTAGAACCAGTATAAATCATTTTTAGAGTACAGTATTCTTAGCATACTTACTTTACCTTACTGAAATAACTAAGTGCGATTTAATCACATTTATGCTTAATCTGTTACAGACCAAAAGTTTAAGGTTCTATTAAATACAGCAGCTCCCCTAGACCCAAAATATATTTCCTTATTATGCGTATTTTTCTTTCGTTAGTGAAACCTTAATTTTAGAGCAGCAGTTGTGTTCATTCTGTCTGTCTGTTTCTCATATTGAAATATGAGAATCTCAATTCGCTTAATAAAATATATTAGAAAGCTTTGTTAAAGATATTGATGTTTAAAAGACATAGTTTTTTTTTTTATTATCATGATACTATGCTTAAAGCTAAAATAAAAACATGTATTATTGGAATTAATATATTAAGCAAATTTAAAAAGCAATTATATTTCAAATGTTCTGCTTCATGAAAAAAAAATTTAAAACATCTGCATAGATTTAATTTTATTTATAATCCGACAAATACTCGAGAAAGGAATGAGTAACCTAATTTATTGAACATAGCTGAAAAAAAACACATAGAGAAAATCTGAAGGATAAATATACTTTAAGATTTAGATCTATGCAGTTATTTTCTTTCATAAAAGATGAACTTTCATATAAAATCAAGATAAGTTTTATGCTGTTAAAAATTTCACTTTTTTCTTGTCTTTGCATATTTAGCTTGGTGCTTTGGTGTTCAAGCGGGCGGTCTTTAACAGCAGAGGAGAACCTAAAACCATACGCTCCCTTAAAGACATCCCCAATGTAATGTATTGTCCAAGTTTCATGTAATATCAGCCAATGGTAAATGTCATATTCAAATGAAGTGTAGCTTTCATTTATTGTGCTTCAGTATACTTCTGATAAAGTTTGATTCTTATTTCCTTATATTTCCATGAGATGCTTGGCATTGTCTTAATAGGATACTGCATACTTTAGTTGGATATTGTATGTTTTATATGCAGAGTACTTTACAGAAATCTTTCATTTCTTAACTAAATACAGCTCTGCATCTCCCCCAGGCCCCATGGCCTCGTACCCTAACAGAGACGATGCTGATTAGCCAGTTTGACTGCACTGCAGGACAATTTTTGGCCATTTTGGAGGCACTTTGGGACAGCAGCACACGTCCGCTGCACATAACGGTGCCAGATAATGCAGAAACACAAACTGTGGTCCTTGAGCTCCTATCTGCAGGCATGAGCATCTTATCTGGTTAGTGCAATAAATACATCAACCTGCTTTATTTAGATCGATATGATACTAAAATTATAAAACATTTATATCAGTATTTTAAAGGCCTAACTGGGAAATGTCTTTTCTCATCAACTTTTGCAAAGGAGTCAAAAGTACCGGTAAACAATCTGATGATAAACAATACCTATCTCCTAACATACTGACATCCGCTTCCACTCTAATCGATTTGGCAATTAAAGGTAAGTCAGTGTCAGCAAGTACACCTATCAATCTTATGTATGCATAGCAGTGTTATATACATCAAGGTATTCAATAGTTTGAAAAATGTATAGATTATAGAGAAAGAGAAATTATTTAAAGTAGGTGGCTCTGGTTTTCCTTTGCATAAAGTTACGATGTCTGTTCCGTCTCTAAAACCAAGGAATTTAAAATTGGGGGTATTTTAAGAAATAATACTGCTGAAGAAGTGACAACTTTATTGATGCTTACAAACTTTTATGTGATTTCCTTTTATTTAACATTTTTGCAAATTTGGATCCAAAGTGTTGAAATGTCGATATGCATATACTTTTATTGCCATGAAGACTGTATTGCCTAATATATCATTCCTGCCATATTTTCTATGATTGATTTGAGGAAGTTGATACTAGCACCGATAGATCTCGCTCTTGTATGGTCAGATTAGCTTTAACTTGGAATTTATTTTCTCTTCACTCACAGCATAACTGAGTCTTTTTAGTTGTCAAAGCCTGTTGAAACAGCAATTAATAGTTATGACTACTAGTAAATTAACTGAAAAGTCAACATGGTTCATTATTGTAACAGTTTTAGGACTAATTGCTTTCCTGTATAAAATAGTCATGATTAGATCATCTTGTCCTTTTTTGTTTTGTATTTCTGCTGATAGCAGGTTATGATGTAATCAGAAAATGAACTGTCTTTGTTCTGATACATTTTCTGAGTAAAGAAAGTAGAGTTTATAAAGGTAATGCATTGTTTCAACAGGTGAGAACCAAGTATCGGTTATGTCTGCAGTGAGATTCATCAAACTGTTGTTTAATTACAATCAGCCAGAAGAATTCTCAGAACTCACCAAGGCGATGCTACACCATTTGTCTGTAAGTTGCTTCAAAGTTATTTGCTGATATGTCATGGATATACTGTAGATGTATCGTCAAACCTACCGATGTTCTATACTTCCTGGCACTGTGTGTCTCCATTTTTGTTAAAGCTGATTTTTGGGTTCAAAAAAAAAGAAAAATATGTATCTTTATATATATATATACATATGTTTCCCAATGAGTGTTTGTGTGAGAATAAATTCTTTCTCTGCCTCAGGGTTTGGAGGGTCAGCCTTTCAGAAAGGCAGAAGTTGATCTCAACTTACTGCACTGTTTCAAAAACCTGCTGTTTTCTCAAGGAGACAGTCCTAAAGAGGACAAAAAAGATGGTAAACAGAAAACATGATTATATACATGTATGTCATATGGCCTTTAAATATTTGTTGATGAATGCCTTTTATTTATTCTTGGTCATGCTGGTGAGGATTTTCAGGTCATAGTCATTACAAAAAAAGTAAAAAGCAAAAAACCCGATCCATTGGACTTTGTTTTCAAGTTAGAAGACATTTTGCTTCCCATCCAGGAAGCTTTTTCAATTTGAAAAGTCAGAAATAGCATTGAGTTTGAGGCTTTATAGAGTTGTATAAGCAGGATGCTGTGTTATTTTATAAAAGGTGGAACTCCAATAGGTACTCAAAGAAAGTAACTAAATGTGGTGTGTTTAGAGTTTATATCATGCAACCAAAACAGCATTAAATTTTTATAAACTGTGAAAATCTCATGCTGGAATATTCTAGAAAGTAAATCATGAACTTAGCTGGGTTTAGAAGTATACTTGACATGTTTTTCATTTTTCATTATAATGTTTTAACAGACACAAGAGGACCCTTTTCCTACATGAGCAATGAGTTTCTTGACTTGGTTGACACTTTGCGTTTGTCCACTTGTGGCTCTGACTCTGTGAGTTTCCTCTTTTTGTAATTATTGTGTTGAATGTTTTCAGGCACCAGACTGATTAATTCAGAGGATGGACTTTTAGATTTCCATGCTTTCGTTTTTTTCTGTTTATGCATTTTTCTGTAGGAACTGTGGCCAGACCCAGACCTCAGTTTTGATGCTTTTGTATTTCTGTGGAGCAAACTAAGAATGATCATGCAAATTCATCACCTGGAAGCTCCAGAATCTCAGCATGATCGCCAGAAAATCGATTCTTATGGCAAGGTATCTCTTTACAAGGAAAAATGAAATGCCAAGTTTTTGTGTGTAAAACAGTTTATAATTGCAATTTAAGAGCTTGTTTCTGAGTTAATTCAATCAACACTTCAGACATTATGAAAAAAAGAAAAAGGATTAAATCATTTTCCTTGTTATTTAGGTTTCTTGTTGATCATGTTTGCAGTGTCTGTGGTGTCTGTCGGTGCTGAGTGAGGTAGCCCTTACTTGTGAGCTGGCAAATGTCGACTGCATAATGACGGCAGAGATGCACCTGATGTTGGGTAAACAGCTTGAGAAAGCAGCAGACCGTATTAATCAAACTGAGGAGTCAGGTGAGAAATACTGTTCACTAAGATCCAGTCAAACAGGCACAGATAATTTGTTCCAGAATCAGACTGATATTCTTTTTTCTTCTCTTTATGGCAGCTGTTGGTGGATATGTTAAAGTGAAGCCACGGCCGTTTTCTCTCCTTGAGGTATGTGAATGACAAAATATTTTTTCACATCAACATAAACATTAATGTATTTTCTTAGCATTTTATGTAATAGATCAACACAAAGAAGTCTAATGTTTCTCACAGGTGCAAATCTAAAATGACTCTGACTTGGCCATTTTAAGCATAAAATCTAAACCACTTAGGGCCGGATTTATCAAGATCCAATTTTGCGTGCAGTAATATGCACTTTCAAACTGGAATTTTGCACGAGGGGCTGAACCATGGTTTGCGGGTGATTTAACAAGAGTTATTGCGTAACTGGTGGCAGGTGCAAAACTGTTGGAGACGCCCTATTTAAATGATGGTTTTGCGCGTTTTGTGTGGTTTGCGGCAAAGTAGTTTGTAGTTTGTACAAACTA
>NW_015150720.1:885064-909687 GCF_000732505.1 Cyprinodon variegatus | reverse complement strand
ATGCTTTTCAGTAAAAGTCAACAGCAATAACTTCAATAACAAATGATAAGGCTGGATTACGTCACACGCAGCGTCGTGCGCAGTGCCCTAGTGTCTGTAAATTAAATGGTCCAATTAAGGTAATTTAAAAAATCAGGACATTTCCTCACATTCTAAAAAAAACCCCGGGATGCCTGGGACAGGACGTGAAATACGGTTATGTCCCGGGAAATACGGACGTTTGGTCACCCTAGTTAAAACTAATTTGGTTGGAATAAACAATGTAATAATCAAAATTGGTGGCATCATCTGTAAGAGACAGGCTCTCACTCTAGAGGAGACCTGTCTTTGACTTTTGAAAGTTGCGATTAAACTTAATTATTTTGGCTGTTGAGAGTAATTTGCATTGTTTTGCCTGAGTAAAAATATAGATTGAGTAAATTAGGTTGGTTTAGCCAAAAGATTGGTTGAACACAACTTCCACCCTGATTAAAACCAAAAAATGTGGAAAAACTATCATATTTGAATAAAAATAACTAACACCTTTCATTTTGCTCATCATTGCCCAATTTGCGCAAACACTTTCAGTGTCTGCTTGAGTTTATTTTACTAAAATGGCAGAAAAACTGTGCACCTTCAATGATTGTTCTAAGGAATTTTACACTTAAAAAAATTACAGAAGATTTTATTATACACACCAACCATTAACAATTTCAAAGGAACCTAAAAGGGGGAAAAAAGAACAGTTGCAAAAAAAATCACAGATTTTATAACAAACTGTAGTTCTGCTGTCCACCAGTAGGTGGTGACATGTTCACATGAAGCCTCATGAACTGTGGGGATCGTTGAAGCAATTTGGCCAAACGGTTCAATGACTCATGAGGCTTCATCTCACCATCACTACCGTCCAGTAAGGCACAAGGACAAAGGCATATAAAAAAAGTATTTTCTATTTATTTCCAAAAAAGTTCTTCACAAAAGGACTTGCATCAAATCTAAAAAAATATACCAAAATGTGCCAAAGGAATTCAACTAGGGCATACCTAACTCAGGATAACAAAAAAAAAAAAAAAAAAAACTGACCTCACACAATGAGGTCACAGGGGAATTTATACACAAAGGCTAGCCTATTCAAACAAGATGGGGTAGGAGATGAGACAAAGACAATCAATGCATAAACATAAATAACTAATTCAAACAACACATTTTGACTACAACACAACTATCAAAAGAAAACAACCTAACTCCAAAAATGTTTTAACAGTTATGCCATTAATAGAGAGAGAGAAGCAGACTCTTATCATCCAGTCCCCTGCTTCCAGCAGCCTGATGGTACATTCCACTTCCTGGTTTGCTTTTCAACCAGTCTTCTCCACTCAGCCAGTCCTTGAAACTCAGCAAAGAAAAGTAGTTAATAATTTAAATAAACAAAAGGTGTTTACTAAATCTGTGCACCCATAATAATAAACAACCTAATGCCAAAAAAACACAAAAGAGTGAAATTATAAATGTATTGCGTGAAGACCTTTATATCAATAAATACTAACACGGAGGAAGAGATGGAGGAACCTCCACGCATACATAGTTTACTTCATATTCCCATTAACCAGCTTCCCTGCCCTTGCTAAAGAAAAGCACGCCCACGGCATAATGCTGCCATTGCCATGTTTCACTCTTGGAAGAGTGTTTTCAGGAATATTCAGTGTTAAGTTTCTGACACGGAGGCCTGTCGGCTAAAAGACTTAATTGTGTCCATCAGACCAGAGTTCCCACTTTTACATCTTGTTTGTATGTATAGTGAAATCAGATAACACTTAGATGGGATTTATTAACTAGATAGTCAAATTTCTTTTGTATTTTGTTTCTCACTTTCCTTTCACTTCGCTTCATCCATTTCTTATGTGTTTATTTAACAGAGGTCGAACACAGACCTGCTAAAAAAGGTCTGTGAAGTGACAAAGAAGGCTCAAGAAGCCTTGTCAAAGGGTGTCTCTGCTCTGATTCCCCTGGATCACTCAGCCATCACTGATACTGCCTGCATGCAGGTAAACAGATGATCTTTCTATTCTTGCAAAGTTATTTAAAGCTTTTATTTCTTCATTTATCAATGTGGGTTTAGTTTTGAAAAGGAAAGTTTCATTAGTTAAACAGAAATTAAACATAAATCCTCTGCTCTGCTAGAAATATATGTCCCCTCATCCCTCGACTGTATCTTCAACAACAACATCAGAAGAAAAAAATAGAACAGATGAAAGCTCTTTCAAGGCAGAAGAAGAAAAGGAAACTAAGACAGAGTCTGAAAATAAAGGCCATCAAGACACAGAGTCCAAACATTTGTTTATTCTGGTGAAGGATCTATACCTTCAGCTGGATATCATCTACGTCAAGGCTTCTGTCAAGTTACTGCAGCTTAATGAAGGTTTGATTCACTGCTAAAATTGACATATATTCTGCTGATTATTAAAGAAGCTAAGTGCTGTTTGGAAACCTCCTAATCCTTTGAATATTACTCACAATGAGCTAATTAAAAAAATAGAACCTCACATACATTTCTGCATGTAAAGGTTACTTCTGAGGCTTTCTTTGTCCTTGTAGTTACAGAGTCTGACCTGTTGGATCGCATCAAGAGGAACAAGGTGTCCAAAGCTCATTTAATGATCCAGAAAGCATCAGTGGAGCACAGCAGAGGGGGACCAAATGAAAGCAGCAAAATCAAAAGCCTGCTAGAGGTTAAGCATTGGCATTTAGAATATTTCAAGAATTCATTGTAAACAATTCCCTTCAAATATAAACCTTTAAATTAACCTGTTGTGGGAAAACAAAAATAGGCTTTCTGAAAAACATTTTGATCTTCTTTGTTTATACCTGTTGTTTTGTTCTATATTAGTTTGTTTTGCTGCAGAAAAGCTGATCAAATTATAGCCAACCAGTCATATTTGATATATTAGGAAAAATCATGAAAAAGTTCATGTATGTCATGTAACTCAAAGATTATTTACACAAATACTTTATTTACAGTTGATGAAAACAACATTTAAGATTAAGATATAACATTAGACATTAGAAGCTATTTTCAAAACAACTTTTAATCTGAGATACAACAACCCTTTTGTTCTAATTTGTTCACTATGACTGTAAATAAAAGCTTAAGGCTACAAAGAGCATCCTCCAGACATGCTGCTACAGACATAAGATTTATGGTAGGGACAATCCAGGCTTTTGGACATTAAGTTGTGTGAAGCATTCCCAGTCTGCAGCTGAGATGAACAATAAAAGTGTCCCTAATGTAACTGCTGTTCTTTCTCTGAGAAACGGCCAGTAACGTACCGCAGAAAAAGTACTTCCAGTACGGTTCAGATAATGAAAGTATTTAAGCTAGAAAAACGATGAATGTGTTTTGTTGGACTATTTCAACATTTTAAACCATCCTGTAGCTATGACAGACCTTGATATCAATTAGGACTTTTTTTTCAGCCGGCATCATTCCACCATATAGGAGTCATAAACTGGTATTTTACATATACAACCCTTGTGAAATAGGTTGGTTTCAGTTACATGAACGTTTTTATATTTCTAGAGTGAGCTTATGCATTTGCAAAACAATACATACACACACATATATATATATTGTTTTGCAAATGCATAACCTAAGTAAGATTGTCTGCTGATTGAATTAGCATTATGGAATAAGTTATATTAGGTATTTATTTACCCATGTATTTTTATAGGAAGCCACCATCCTGATAGAAAAAGCTGAACTGGAGGAAAGAAAAATATACATGGCTAACGTTAAGAATCCCGGACGAAAGAAGGACAAAGCAGGACCTGGGGAAAACTCTCCAGCTCCTCCAATTTTACTGTCACGAACAGACAACTCCTTTACCTTTGCTCCTGCGCCATATGACTTAGAAAGACAGGTGAGATTTTCACATCATGAGCCAATTTTGTTACACACAAATTATTTCTGTGAATGATCATTTCCTTTTCTTAAGGTGAGCTGGTACCAGCTTTGTGGGCGTGCAGTCCAGGGGATTAACCAGAAAGTCCGGCTTGGTGACTGCAGTATACCAGGAACTGGGATTTTGGTAATTTATAGTGGTTTGGGTTTTGTTTCACAGAGTTTTAAAGGTGAGGATATGTAATTGTTAATATCTCCTATTATGTAATTTCTGAAGCATATTTATGTTTTAGGTTCCAGTGGTTTCTGGTGAGTGTTTTCTTATGGTAAAGGGCCTCCAGTCAAACCAGAAGTATGTGTTTGCTGTAGCAGCCTATGACAGCCAGGGAAAGCTACTGGGCGATGCTATAGGGGATACAACATTACCTATAATAGCATGTATGCCTGTCCCACTGCTTTGTACATGGGCTTACTTGGCTCAGGTAAATTACACACAAAGATTGAAATTTTACCAAGCAGAGAATACAAGAAAAAGCAGGGATATACATGTTTGTGAGGCTTTGTTGGCTTTTCTTCCAGGTGGCTTTTCAAACAGAGCAGTATGCTGTATCTAAAAAAGCCTGCAGGAAGCTATGGAGTCATTACACAGATCCAGACTGTTTATCTAAAAGCGAACTAAACAGATTTTCTTCCACTCGGTGAGAATGGAAACAAACACAGTTCACTTTTTCCAACTGGGTTTTTACATTTTTTACGTTCATAATCAAGTTTTCCAAATTCAATTTTCAAGGCTTCGAAAGGAAACACTGCAAAACTCCTCTCCTCACCTTTGCCAGATGTTCTTGGCCTCCATCTTCACTGAAACAGAGATCAATGTTCAGCAGGCCTCCCTCCACTGGGCTTCATTCAGTAACAGTGGGCCATTTATCTGGGAACAGGTGAAAATTTCAAGGTTCTCACACAGCAAAGTAGCCTCATACCATTAAAGCACCACAACCCTTGACCACTGATGTTAAGTTTATGTTGTCAGCTATGCTTTTTTCCTTTTGAATTTACACCTTAGTTGAATAATAATCATTAACCTAAATAACGCAGGCGAGATCTATGGTGCTTTAGATGTTGTTCTCTGTTCTTTTGCCATGTCCTTGAGGAGGGAACTAGGAAACATCACAAACTCAAATTAATGAATTTCTTGTGTGAATACAGGAAGCCAAGATAGCAGAGTGCGAGAGGATGCTGTTGGCCATTGACTTGGCGATGTATTTGAATGATGGCAGGACTGCTTTACGAGCTGTAGTTACTTGCTACATGATTTTGGCTCCTCTCATCTACTATCAAATCTCTTGCGATCCTGTGGTGCAAGTATGTAAAAATTATTTAAAATGATATATGTACATTCAAAACAATTTAAAACAATCTACATCTCTGTGTCTGTTTGGAAATTCAGGTACTTAGAAAGTGTCTGGTGTTTTTGAAGGAGAATTCATCTCTTTTAAAGCAAAGAGGGACCGGATACACTTCAGAGTCCATTATGCACATGGTTGGCTGTATCACTTACTACCTGTCAAAGGTTTGTTCGTTTGTTCTGTCTACAGCCTAGAAACTACAGAGACCTTATGACTTTAAATATGAAAGGACTTTTTCTTATTTTTAGAAATCTTACCACTTTTGAAACAGGGAAGGTACATTTTTCATCTTATGTTTCCAATTTAGACAAAATCAAAGACAATAATAACCTGGTAAAATATATATAGTCTCTGCATAATCATACCTGCTCTCTGTGATTGTGAGTTTCATAAGTCTGGGATAATAAATGTGAAAATAAGGAGGGGAGGGAATCTTCGGCAGATTCCAGGTTCTAAGTTTAACAAATAAAGTTTCAGAAATGATCTAGAATGGTGTTGATAGGAAAATCGGGAATTGGCATCCACTGAGCAGAGAATTTATTCATTGCACACTGACTGAAGTACATCTACTGAAACGTGTCTCAATATTGTACAAGTAAAATACTATTAATTCGAATGTATCTGTCCACCTAAACTATCAATTTTAAGCCATCCATGTATAAGAAATATGAAAACATTATGAATATGTTTAAAATGCCTCTTTTCGTTTGTATTTCAATCCATTTTATCATCAATGGGCGTGAGTTTAGGGCAATGCATAGTTCCCGCGACAGGGGAGGTAATTCTTGGCACAGCAGAGGAAACCCGACTAGAAAATCGAAGCAGGGATGGATTTATGAAATTTGGAGCCCTAGGCAAAGACAGGCATGGGGCCCTCTTAATTGAGAAGACAACTTATAATACAGATATAGAGATACAGAATTTTTTACAGAATAGGCATACATTTTTTACAAAATTTTGACTGCCCTTAAAGTTTTATATTTTTATATTATGTCTAGAGAAAAAAACTATTCAAGATATCTTTAATCACATTTTGGAGAGTCTAAATGCATTTTGAGATATCTCCAATGACGTCATCTGATTTGTCATTTAAAGTGTCACGCACCCGGAAGTATAATCAAGATATTTCAGTTAATTTGGACTATTAAAAACTATATTTTTTTTAATATCCGAATTATGAAATACCCCGCTAGTGCTGTTACTGAGCTGTCCCAACAGTTGCTTACGGAATTTTTCATGGCTGCAATGGTGCTGGCTCTTATTGATAAAGTTGTTTTAAAGTATGTAGCCTAGCTTACTTTAAATTACTGATTTTCTGAAAAACGGTCTATTTTATAAAATAAATACTCTAAATGAATGTTTAAAAGGTGAGTAAAATTATTTGATTTTATATAGGCCTATTTAATTTTCAGGCTAATTCTAATGTATATATTTGAATTTGTAAGCAGTTTTTTCAGATTTTGAAAATCATTTAATCTATTTCAATTTAATTAATTGAATTTGAATTAAAAAAAATTAAAGGACTTTAAAGGATTCAGATATTTATTTGCAATCATTTGTGAGGTTGTGTTCCAAATCTTGCTGATCCCATTGGGAAATTAGTCCCTATCTATGTAGGGACAGTGATAGCCATGCCAGTACAGGGACTGACTGCAGTTCTACTGTAAGGTGCCTTGGTCAATGACTGGCAAACCTGACATGTAACAACCATACAATGCATATTGCTTTAGATTAATAGACCATATTAATCAGGCTATGTATGCTTAAAAAAAAAAAAAAAATCCACAATCTCCCTTCTTTTTTTTTTTTTTACAACTAGACTACTGTTTATAACTACCTAAACTAATAAAACAATGCTGTCCAAGTAATCATTCAAGCAAGAGACTTACATTTTGAAGTAAACGGGAGGAAAAAGAGGGAAACAAAATATTGCATTATAGAGCTGTATAGAAAGTGTGTTATAGATGGTCTGTTACCTATTTCATGAAATATACACCTTAATACCTGGTAGATAGCAATACATTTTAATGAAGATGCAACAGAAAATACTCCACAACAGATTAACCAATTTACCAAAGCACCTCATAGAAATACAATTATTTGATTACTTTTTTGTGAGTTTAAATTACTTCTACCAACATCAGTGGCAAAGTTTGTGTTTGACTGTCTTGTTCTCTCAGGTTCAGTGTAATGATGGGCACAATCTACTCCAGGAGCTCTTTAAAGCACATTCTAAACCTAGCACACTTCCTTGGCAAGCTGTGAGTGTAAAACAAGAGGCACATTTGTTTCATGATTTCATAATTTTCAGAATTATATGTATGTGGTTATGAAATGTGGATATTAAACAGTTCTGTTTTTGTATTTTTTGATAGAATAAAGCAGGGGCTCAAGCTGCAAACGATGGTCTAAGGAAGATACGCCACCAGATCAAAGCACTGCATGTGAAGAACAAAAAAAGCATAGTCTCCAAGACAAAGCTTAACAAAGACACTGGTAAAAACAAAATACTTTCTTGTGTATAGAATAACTACAGAATTTACATTAAGCTGCATAAAATGTGGCCTGACCTCTACTGTTTAAGACCACCAATTTAAAATTCATGTCTTTTTGCTCCCCATCCATGAGCTATTCCCTAAGAGGACTCTGGCTTGAACCTAAAGGAATTCACCTAATCTATATGTTTAGACTATATTTCAAACATATACAGTAGTAGCCCTTCAAAATGGCCCTTTCCTATCAAACCCCAACTGAATGGCAGCCCAATTCCCTCCAACTCCCAGCAAAACCTCCTTCAACTTCCAGCCACTGGAGTGACCCCCCTCATGCATATTTTTTTTTACTCTGAAACCACCCTTTCACTGAATTATAGGGTCTGACCAGGATAAGGCACTTCTCTTTAGATCTTAATGTCCACAAATCATGACAGAATATTTTAGTACAAATATTGATGTTTAAAAAGGAATTGTACGGGACCAGCCAAGGGCCCATCAAGGAAAGTGGAGAAGTTTTGAATGGCTACTACTGTAGATTAGGTTAATTCAATGGATTTTTGGACTCTTGTTGATTAGCATACAGTTCAGTAGCAAAAAACACAATGAAAAACCCATTCAGTGTTCAATCAAGATGTACAGTAAAAGGAGCTTTGGACTGTCATATATTCTGTGAGCACTCCCCCCACTGGCTTAGTGTGAGAACAACAATTGAAAGTGTGAATCTAGCTCAAATCATCATCAGACTGATTATTCTGCACATGTATGGAATACATTCACAACAACATTCAAACTTTTATTCAACATATAGCAATTTATGAGCAAAAACATTTAACTCCAGGTCAAAAAAATGACAGTTAAAAATTTTACACTAAAATAAACCCAGCTATTGTATGTACTATGTTCACAAAGGGGATGAAAAAAGTTTAAAAACCATGGGTTATAGCATGACAGTCCTTCTTCTAATGTAACCCTTAGAAACGGGCTGCGTTACCATATTTAAACTGCCCCTGCTTTTTGCCCTGAGCCCAATGAATATAAAAAATGTGAATGAAGTCTGTCAACATTCAAGCTTTTTATTAGCCTTTTGTTACAGACCACAGTTCAAACAGATTAGAATTCTTGTACTCAACAGAAATAAGTAAAGAAACTTAAAAAAGAACATACAGTGAGGAAAATAAGTATTTGAACACCCTGCTATTTTGCAAGTTCTCCCACTTAGATGTCATGGAGGGGTCTGAAATTGTCATTGTAGGTGATATAACATTTTTTTTACTTTTCATTTGTATGATACAGCTGCAGATAAGTATTTGAACACCTGTCTATCAGCTAGAATTCTGACCCTCAAATACCTGTTAGTATGCCTTCAAAATGTCCACCTCCACTCCATTCATTATCCTAAATTAGATACACCTGTTTGAGGTTGTTAGTTGCATAAGTTGCATAGTTGCAAGATCTCACCTTGTTGGGTCTCAACGATCTAAGAAAGGTGAGAAATCAGCCCAGAACTGCACAGGAGGAGATGGTCAATGAACTAAAAAAAGCTGGTACCACCGTTTCCAAGGTTAATGTTGGTAATACACTATCACGTCATGATTAGAAATCATGCATGGCATAGAAGGTTCCCCTGCTTAAACCAGCACAAGGCAAAGCCCATCTTAAATTTGCCAATTAACCATTTTGATGATCAGAGAAGTCATGAAACAAAGTCATGTGATCAGATGAGACCAAAATAGAACTTTCTGGTCATAATTCCACTAACCATGTATGGAGGAAGAAGAATGATGAGTACAATCCCAAGAGCACCATCCCTACTGTGAAGCATGGGGGGTGGTAGCATCAGGCATTGGGGGTGTTTTTCTGCACATGAGACAGGGTGATTGCACTATAATAATGAGAGGATGACAGGGGCCATGGGGAACAACTTCCTTCCCTTAGTTAAAGCACTGAAGATGGTTCCAGGCCTGGTCTTCCAACATGACGATGAACTGAAACACAAAGCCAGGATAACCAAGGAGTGGCTCTGGAAGAAGCATATCAAGGTTCTGGTGTGGCCTAGCCAGTCTCCAGACCTAAACCCAATAGAGGATCTTTGGAGGGAGCTCAAGCTCCATGTTTCTCAGCGATAGCCAAGGAACCTGACTGATCTGGAAAAGATATGTGTGGAGGAGTTGGCCAAAATCCTTCCTGCAATGTGTGCAAACCAGGTGAAAAACTACACCTGGTTTGATTTTCACAGGTGTTCAAAGACTTATATTCAGCTGTATCATACAATAAATAGTATATATTATATACTTATAATATACTTATTATATTGTGATTTCTGGATTTTTTTTCTAGATTATGTCTCTCACATAGGACATGCACCTACGAAGACAATTTCAGACTCCTCCATGATTTCTAAGTGGGACACTTGCAAAATAGCAGGGTGTTCAAATACTTATTTTTCTCAATGTATTAAAAAAATATATATTAGCATATAATGGAAAAGATAAAATATAAAAAGGTAACAGGACAGATATTGAGACTATATACATATATAACATTAGCAGGTGACATATAACATTTCTTTTAAGCATAAATTAAGACATTTCACTTCACCTCAGTTACAAAAACTTAGCTTCATTTTAACATGGCTTTCTTGATTTCTTCAGATATTTTATCGACTACCGTTGAGGATCCCACCCTACTGTATGAACTGTTATCCCGCTGTACACTACAGGATAGCTACAACAAAGGTGAGATTCATCTCCTTAAACAGCTGGAACCAGAGATTTTCACTATATAATTCAACACCTTACCATTTTTCTAACTATCGAACAAAAACAATTACTTTGCTTTTTTCGTGTTTTTTTTTTTCAAATTAACAAATTCCATATTATGTGTTTAATCTGTTGGAATGTTTGATTGTGGCACCTTCAGGCATTTGTGAGGTTTAGAGAAGGGTCAAATGTCGTGGGTTGACCTATAAGATCCTTGCAAAGCCATTACATTCCTGGGTTTCCCCACATTGTTAAAAGGCATAGCAAACTTTGTGTGTACACCTTTAAATCAGAAAATAAAGATAAAACTCCTTAAACATTCAATATTTATCAAACCAGAATCATTTTGGTTATCCAAATATACAGGGAAATTGGAACTTGTTGTCTGATTGTCCAAATGTTTATTTTTTATATAGTAATTTATCAATTTGTTAATCTATTTCTTATGTTTTGGTGTTGTGAACAGTCATGAAGCTCACAGGGAAAACTTATTTCCTTGAGTTTGCTGTACTACTTCTACAGAGGACCTTGGAAGAGGGTAGGGCAGACCTCGTGCTGATCTGTGGACAAAACATTCATGAGGTTCTCTCCAGGTTTGTATTTCTGACTTTTCAAGTCCTCCCAAATATTTGTGCAAGACAAGAAAATACCTTTCAATGTCGATTTTATATTTCCATTTGTGCTTCAATTAATAGATCTATGTTCCCTCTCCATGTATATTAGTAATTGAGTAGTTATGCCACAATGAGGCTCACTATTACAGTGTACTTATTTCACCATCCTGCTCTTTACTACACCAGAAAACACAAGGAAATGTTGGGACAAACCAAAAACCGTGTAAGGGGAATCAGCAATAGCAAAGGAGGAAGTAACTCACCGGCTACAAAGATAAGAGATTTGCCTCAGGTGAACATACATTCTCCCAATACATACACATGGGCATCATGTGGAGCAAATGTAATATCTAACAAAACTGTTCATACATCATGGTCTTTTTCATAATCTGTCATATTACTACCACAAATTTCAATATATATATTAAATTATATATCTAATATTATTATATTATATTATATTATATTATATATATATATATATATATATATATATATATACAATTGAATTATATATACATATATACAATTGAATTGAATTAAATTTGAGTCAAGGTTGAGGAGGTGACAGTATCAGCTTTTTCAGGTTTTTATGATTAATATTTAATTTTTTATATTAAACTGTTTTTTTTTTTATAACTTTGAGAAACAAATGTAAATTTTCACTATAATCATTATTTATCATTAACATCATTGTTATTATTTTGTATAAATATCATAGGGGTATGTGTATTAATTATCATCATTATTACATCTAATTCCATTTTTATAGCCACTGTCAAACTGCCTGTAGCACACACAATTTACTGATTTCCATGACGGGAAACAATATTTGTAAATCACTTGCAACTCATCTTAAATGCATATTCATTGTTTATCTAGAGGCAATTTACAACTCATATCATCCTAAGGCATCAGAATCAGAATCAAATCAACCAAAAAATGTTGATAAAACAGATCAGTTCAAACGTTAATCTATTGAAGGCCAGCTGATTGAATTGTAAGTATTCCCACCTTCTGGGGAAGCATGAAGCAGTAGTAGAAATTTTTCTTGAAGAAATCCCTCAGCAGGGCTAGAAAAACGGATGATAGTCGACGGGAAGATTGGTGGAGCTAAATGCATAATATTCCTGTAAGAAAACCTGTAAAGTTTGTGGAAGAATTGAGTACCGATTGAAGATTGAACTTTGAGCTGGAAAACAACCCTTAAGATACAACCAGGGCTACAATGATGGGTTACTACCAAAATTGTAATGTGTAAGAATAACACAGTGATTGTCTAATTTAGAGTTATGGTTTCCATGTGAAAAAAGTGAAAAAGCTTTAAGGCAGAGTATTCAAAATCTAAACTATATTTCATGTATCTGTGTATCTTATTTTATTTTTCATACAATAACAAGCTTTGTGTGTGTTATTATTATAGAACGTTCCCACATATGAACATACGCAAAGGAAGCTAAAGACGAAAATACCACACAGCCTGCTAAAGAATCTGAGAACTAACAGGTATCATATGTGGATATTTATTGGTAGGAGACACTTTGAATTGCAGTGTAATCACTTGGACTCATACAGTGTCTTTTTGTCTCTGTTTTCAGGGAGATACTCATTGTGGAAAATTCACTGGCTATGATGTCTAATAAAGTGTATCGCCACAGAAGGCTGCTTAAGCTGAGGAACTTAACGGCCAAAGAGAGAGCATGGAGATCTTTCTCCAACTACTGCATGGCTATGGCACATTTAGCACAGTTCTACCAGGGCCTGGAACTGATGCATGGAACACAGCTGGAGCAGAGGTGTGCATTCAATATACAGTTCTCATCTCTGGAGACAATTCAGTTCATAAATACTTCATTAAATGTTTCTGTAACTTCTAATTTTCGATATAGTGATATTTACATTTGTTATTTAAAGTAACATCTCAGGTGAATGTAAATCCTCCTTTACCTTTACTAAATCTTTGCTCAGGTACAGCCAGCTTGGTGCTCGGTGTTTATCTTTCGCCTACTCCGGTATCATCATGAGGAAGGATTCTCTGCCGTCTTCTGAAAATAAACTTGAATTGAAGAAAAACTCTTGCCTTAGGGAGGATATACTGAAAGCAGGAAAACAAACGACACACAAGGAAGGTGAGAATTTAATCTGAAAGAGGTATACTGTAAGTTGGCTTTTCTAATAAAGGCTGATGCTCCTTTTTCTAGCTGTCAGAGACGATGTGTCTATTACGAAGGAAATTATTGGCGAGAGAGAGGGATCCTTTAAAAGCCAGGACAAATCCATTGAGACATCCACAAGCAATTTTGGATCACTGCTGGATTCAGTTAAAAATGCTGCTTTATATCTTCGCAGAGCAATGGTATACAAGATGAAGCTATAAAAACAAGGATGTTTGACTCCTTTATTTACACCTCACGTCTTTAATATTTCTGTTTTTATTGTTTCCAGGTGCTGGCCCACCGTGGAAGCCACTGGACAACTCTGCAGTATGTGTGTCAGACTCTGTGGGACCAAAACAACACATTTACCTCTATGGTACAACAGGTTGCTTTGCAAGAAAAGCAACCACCGGTTTTAGCTGATCAGCTGCATGCCATCTTCACCCCTATTCTGGTGCTGGCCATTGATCTTATGCTGGACATGCTGGATAAACTGCAGGTCAGAGTAGAGTAGAAGTAGAGTATAGAGTACTGATGTCCTGATAAATTATATATGTGTTTGTTTACTTTTTCACTTAATTCATTTTAATTCAAATACCTGTAATATGAGTGGAAGGACAGTTGATTGAGTACTGTATGTAATGCATGTTAGCTATTTTTTTTTTTATATGGAAATGGTTTAGGCAAAAATAAGCTTTTGCTTCTGCCTAATTTTTTTAGGCATCTTTAGAAACATTTTTTTTTGTAAAATATTTGTCAAATTCTAGAAAGAAAAAAAAAGAATAGAATAGAAACTGAAATTGGAGTAGTACCAGTAGTAAAGTGGAAGGAATATTAAAGCATGCAAATACACTTAGTAACAGCAAAATGAAATAGACGCAGTTGTATAAATAAGAGTCTGTACAGTAATGACAAATTAATAACATGCAAAAAATAATACTCTACAGTCACTAAAATAGCATACTTAGATCTAAAGAAAGGTCAAGTGCTGAAAATTAACCAGTTTAAGGTTTCATGACTTTCTGCCAACTCCCTATAACTGTGCTTCCTCTTTCTACCAGATTTGGCGTTTGTATGATCTCGACTCTACTGTTGAAGAACTTGAATCCTGTCTCCACTTCTCAGCCCCCCTCGATGACTGCCTCCTGGTGGACTTACGCTGGGTTCGAACCTTGGTGTTCTACACTCTTGAGCAACTTTATGACTGTGGAAAATGGGAAACCTTGGCACACTTCGCCTTACTTTACAACTCGTACACACGGTGAATCCTTTTTTTAACATCAAGACATTTTGAAATTGAAATTGAATTATTAGGTGTTTTTATGTTCAATAAGAAAGGTTGGAAGCATGCCTTACCTCTTGTTGGTCAGTCACTAAAATAAAACAGTACTTTGAACATTATGGTGTTAATGTGGGAAAATGGGAACACTTTTGAAGGACACTAAACTGTCTGCATGCAAAGCATGTTTTCTTTATTCAACTTTTTACATTTAGTTTGAAGTTAAACTTAGTCAAGAAAATAAACTAAGTCAAAATAAGTAAAGAAAATCATTAAATGAAACTATTTCTGAAAAGAAATTTGAAATTCATTTCTGTTTTGTGTCTTAGGGAACGTTACGTCTTGAGCATAGCTCCTCTTCTGGTCCACTCTCAGAGGAAGCTGCTTGAAAGAATCGCCTCTTTTGGAGGACCGGCAGTCCCACAACCACACCACGTCAAGACACAGAAGGCCACTGGGGAGAAAGTAGGGAACACACAGAAGAGAAATTAGATCCAGCTTAATGTGGGGATCAATGTAGTTAAAAATCAAAAGGTCTAACAAACCAGGCAAGCACAGACATTACCGTAAAAAAGTACTAATCCTAACTTATTTGTGTGTATTTCAAGAGGGTCTTTAAAAAATAGAAAACAATGTTATCCATGAGCAATAGTTTTTCAAAACAACATGTGAGGAAAAAAGCAACATAAAAAGTTTTCCTATTTTCTTATTTAGTGCCGGAAACCCAAGGGGAGTTTTAAAGAAGTACTAATGATCAATCTTGTGTAGTTGTGTATTAAAGGTATTAAAGTGTTGCTCCTTTTGACCCTTAGATAACCTACAGAAATTATGCAAGCTGCCAGTTGCTCAGTGGATGGACTCAGTATGTGTCACAGGAAGAGCCCACTGCAAAAAAGGATGCACTTTCCCTAAAAGGTTTGATCTGGATTGTTTTCTTCTGCAGCAAAAAATATTTAGGTCCTCTCATGCGGTGCGATAGATAAAAGAAATGTAAAGCACATTCAAAAATACTCTGTTAGCATCTAAAAATGTTGTGTTGAAGCTTCAGAGATGCAGCGCTCCATGTCACTGGTCTGCGTTCCTCTGGACGTAGAGGATACCCTGAGCTGTTATCGCGAAGCCCTTGATAAAAGCCCGCACTGTCTTCAAGTCCTCCAGCACAGTCGTTCACTAGTGGTGCAGCTTTTAGCAGGCTCACAACTCTGTAGGTTTACTGGTTATTATACAACAGATGCACACACACACATGCTCAGTGGTGGGGGAAAATCTGCAGATGTTGCTCTTCATGCTTTGCAGCACAGTTTCCAAATCATCAAGACAGAAGTCTCAGCCTTTCACCAACCCAGGCTACCTTCAGCCCTGCAGTTTTGCTCACTCCGAATCTGCTACCGCATGACCTGCATGAGGACGACTTTAGAACTCCAAGTGCCATCTACCGCCATCCCATTAGTCTCAAGAGCATACCAGTTGTTGCTGCTGCATACTTAAACTCAATCAGTAAGAGTTTTCTATGTTTTAATGTGTGTTAACTCATTTATATTTGTTACAATCCTAGATAGAAAAAAAAAAAAGAATAATAGTATCAAGTGATAGTATTTGATGATATTTAATTGCTTGGTGTATGAAGCTCTTACTGTCCTTTCTGTTCTATTGCTTATCCATAGAGGACCTCCACGCTAATGGTCATGACTCCCTTCAAATTTTAGCTCTGCATGAAATGGGGAACCTACGATTCTTTGCTGGAAACATAAGGTTAGAAAACCTTAAAAAGCTTAAGTCTGGTTCACATGGCAATATTTTAAAATAGATTAAAAAAAAATTTATCAAAATGTTTAATTATACATTGGGTTCTTTCCATGCACAGTACACCATAACCCAATCTTGACGCTCTCATCATGCATCGAGCAGAGTGCACAGACGCTATATTTTAACTTAATTTAGATTGTTTTTGCCACATTTAAGGTAGTATTTTAGTGTAGTATTTGGTGCACTTTCACTTTGCGTTTTGCAAAAAAAAATATTTCTCTGGCCTTTTCATGTAACCCTGTAACCTGCTTATATGTATTCTTGTTCATTTTTATGGTTTTATTCTGACAGCTTTGCAGGGAGAAAGATAATGGAATGAATTCAGTCTTCCGACTCTTTAGACTCCACTAGTGACTTTAAAAAAAAATGTCGACTACTGACAAATTTTGAAACCAATCCTACTGTTATTGTCTTCAGCGAGCAGTGGGCGAGTCTGCAATCCTCTCTCTCCTTTAAAGTACAGACAGGCTGATGAAAAATTAGTTATGCATGCCAAAGATCCCACTGATCGCCTCTAAAGTAGGATATAAATAAGTATATATTTTTGTTGTTTTTTTTTCTCTTGAAACTCTTTTACATATTTAATACGTTCTCTTGAGACCCCTCCCTGCATTTAGACAGATTCTCTGATTGGTTAACGTGCCTTATCAAGGTGCAAAAGTTCCGATTTTTTTTATTTCTGTCATCTGATTTTAAATGCACTTGAATCTGGGGAAACCACACAAGACAGAATAACGGACCACGACAATCCAATATCTTGGATTTCCCACGTCTGAAATTGAAGGGATCCCAACAGTAGCAGACATCATAACTCTAAAGACACAACAAATGGTAGAATTTTATCCTGCAATTATCATGTAGATAAAATTATCAAGACACCCCCAATATGGTAAAGATCAAGGCAGAAACCTGCGGGCTATCCTCAGAGGTGTGTAGGGTGCCAAAAAATTGTACTAAGTTTAGTGCTACTTAATAATATTTTTCCTCAAGTAGAAGGAAAAAGCAGCCATCCAGTAAATTTTGTAAAACTTGTCATAAGTAAGAGAAAAAAAGTAATTGGGGAAAATGGCTAAATCTGATTTAATGTTTTAAAAAGTAATGTATATTTACAAAATATATAGTTATTAGCAATTTTAAAAAAATTATACATTTATATGTAGATATAGATATTTGTAGGCAAGATATTTTTTGCTATAAAAACTCTGACATCATTATTAATAGTATTCTATGCCTGTAGGTGAGAATATGATAAGTAACTTCCTCTAACATGATATAGTATGTTTGCTATGTTTCCAGTGGACCTCCAAATGACACGACAGGATCAGCAAATAGAAAGTAACATTAAATCTAAGAAGCTGGAGTAAAAACAAAGTCACACTTAGACATTAACTGCAGGTGTTTGTCTCTCTGGTGCACATTTATTTAAAACAAAGCTGTTCTTCACTGAGAAAAACAATTCATGATGGGTAGGATTGCCAGACATTTTACTCAAGTAAGAGTAGTGACTGCTCATTTTATTTTCACTCAAATAAAAGTAAAAAGTACAATATAGGAGAAGTACATGTCTCTTAAAAATCAGACAAGTAAATTCAACTGAGTAAATTGATTTGAGTACATTTATTTCATCAAGGACAGCACATCAAATAATGTCATATGTAGAAAAAAACAAGCAACCGTTGTTCTGTACTAGTTATGTAACTAGTTACTACCCATCTGCTTATCTTGTCGTTTTCACATCAATACCACCATCTTCTATGTGACAGTTGAGTAAGAAACAATCTGTGCATTTTTTTGTGTCATGATCTCTTTTACGCTCATCATAATTTCAGCTCCACTTGTGTTGTCCTGCTTTTAGTGCTGCACACTCCTGCTGGAGTAAAGCTGTAGACCGGGCCTTCCAGAGCTCTGGTGTCATTCAGAAATGGGACGGGGTTTCCTTTCAGAGCACCTCCTTGCAAAATGCTGTAAAGCGAGCTGGTATATGGGGATGTTTGCAAGGCGCTGTGCTCACTGCAAAGATAGCACAGTAGGTTGGATTTTTAGTTTGACACACATTTTAGTGTCTTGCAAGCATGCGCTGTTAGGGTGCCACTAAGGCGTTTGTTTTGTTTTGCAGGTTTGTTTTAACCTCTGATATCGATGAGCGCACCAATTGCTGTCTGCTGTCTGCTCATTTCTTTAAGGTAATCTACCTGATGGTTACATTTATAGCTGTTTGCTGGTGAAGATTCTCAGTCAGTACAGAGAGTACAAAGAGTTAAAGCAAGCTTCCATTAAAGATGAAAGTACAACAGACAATATAAAAAGCATTAAAAAAAAGAAAAAAGTTGTAATGTTCTGGAATATATTTCTCTTAGATATATAAATATGTGCACAGTAGAGAGCTAAGGGAAGACTGCAAAGTAGTTGGCTTGGGTTATTGCACTTATACTGCAGAGATGTATGACCTCATAGTCATTACAAAAAAGTTAAAAACAATGCACTGGACTTTGTTTCTAAGTTTGAAGACTTCTTGTCCACCTATCTTGTTTGTCCAAAATGTGAATATTCTGCTTTCCCTTTGGGTTGTCCTTTGTCCATAAGGAGTAGATGTATCGCCGAGTCTTGTCGGGAGGAGTTAGCTCTTCTTTGTCCGTAATGTGAATATTTTGGACAAAGAACAGCTAACTCCTCCAGAGGCAAACAGGTAGTTTGAGAGGGATATGAAGGAAGCCATCTACGTTAAAAAAGAAAAACCAACCTTAAACAGAGGGGGTGGACTCAGGTTTCAGCTTTCTAAAAGTTACGAGGCAGCAACAGAGTTGATTCCTTCCCGCTATCATTGCAACCCCCATACCTGACCTCACCTGTTCAGCCAGGCCAACAAATTTCCCCTAACTACCCCCCCAACCCCCCTTCAGAGACATAGACCAGCATCGGGTATTGCAGGCTAATAAAGAACCCAAATGGCAGCCCATTCGTAAGGGTCAGAACTATTCTTCTGCTTCAATATGCATATTTTCTAAGCCAAAACAAGGCTTTGTTTGTGGTCCACTTGGAAAAATGTCAAACAATTTAACAAAATCTCAATTCTATTTTTGACATTTTGAATTGAAACAGATTCCTGGATGGGAAGTGAAATGTCTTCAAATTTGGAAACAAAGTCCAGTGGATTGTTTTTTTACTTTTTTGGAAGTTTGTAGTTGTAATGTGGAAAAACTACGAGGTATGGACATTTTGGAAGGTAATCCATTTTTTCCAGGATGTTAGTTTATGATTATTTATGTCTCCTTTTCCTCTTCAGAGTGTGCTGGATTGTTCCTTGGCTCACCCTCAATCTAATATTCAGTATGCCTCCTACACCTTTGGGGATGAACTGTTTCCTGGCGTCAACCTTTTTTCTGAGCCCCACAGGCTTCAAATTGACACCACAGTGACAAGTCTTCACTTTCTTTGCTATTGGCTTTTTACCACAGGCTACTACTTAACGGTAGGTTTTAAATAAGGTGTCCTTAATTAAAATTTTAATTCTTGCATAAAAAACGTAACTGGTAAACTGTTGTTTCAGCTTCTACCCATACTGGCTCTTTACATCCACTTAGTGGGGCCTGTGTGCAGAGATGTACAACGCACAGCTGAAGCCAAGATTCTTAAGGTCAGAATGATAGAGTTTTTATTTTTCACCAGATAGTGACACAGTGAGGAATTAGCTGAGCAATGTTAAAGCAATCTGTAGTTTCTAGAGATTTATATTAGCTTAGCTAAACTGAAAGCAAACCTATTCATTCTATCAGTTTAAGGAGAGAGCGAGTCAACACTGAATTCAGACAACATGAACAAACACACAAAAAAGACTTTAATAGAAACCCTTGACATTATCTGCTGTTTAAACATGATATATTATTTTTCCACACATGCAGCTCTGATGTGGCTGTTGTTTTGTTTCTGCAGGTTCGAGCTCTCACAGAGTTGTGCATGTTTACTGAAGCCATCACAGAAGCTGTGCAGCTCATTCAAGGAGCAGATCTGATGCTTCCATCAGGACTCTACTTTCCCAAAAAAGATCTACAAGTATTTATTCTTTTGTCGAACCCATTTCAAACACATGTTTTTTTTAGATTTTCCTTCAAGCTACCTTCTCATTCTCTAATGGATAAGTGTGCTCATGATGACTAAACTTTGTAAGGATTTGAATGATATGTTTTTATTTTATTTGAATATGATTTGTGTTTATTGAACAGCCTGTGAGAAAATTCTGCAGCAACAAATCTCTTCCTGATAATCTGGAGGTAAATTAATAACTCTGTATAACATTACTTTACCAAATAGTTTCAATTAATTTATACTTTAATTCATTTTTATCTAGAAACTCAGGGCCAAGCTTGACATACACCTATAATCTGTGTTATTATTGATTTGTGGCTCGTATTGATATAGTTCAGGATGTAATTACGATGCAGCATGCAGAATTTCTTTATTTTCTCTATGCTAGTTCAGTTATTTGTAAAGCCTTCAAAAATATCGATGCACCCTCAGTTACATTTTTGTCTTGTTAAGAATCCATAATTCTTTGGTAGCCATCAAAAAGATTCTGGCATCATTCTGACCGGTGTACTATGTTTGCATGTGCCTGATATTTAGGTAATATTTCTTACATTTCCATTCCAGTAGCCTTATGTCGTTGGTTTTATCCACTCAAAAATTAGAGTTGATATATTTTTGATCTTTGTAGTTTAAGCTGTTGATTTAGAATGTAGAGAAGGGAAAAAGCCCCACAGCATGATGCTATCACCACCATCCCTCTGAGCTTCAAAACTCTTCTACATTCCTATTGTGAATTTTGTCTCAAACTGCTTTTTTTTTATCCTGTCCGATGATTTAATTGTTCAAGCTTGAGCTATATATGTTAACATATGTTGATTTTCAAGCAGTGCTTTCTTTCACTGGCTTTCTAAACAGAAAATTATCCAAAACACACATCAGAACTGGTGTACAAATAAATGACAAACCCTGGCCTTAGCCTACCTAATTAAATGGAAGCTGTTTTTAAAGGAGATCCATGCTAGGAAACCACCCAGTTTAGATCAATTGTAGTGGTCAGTAATCCAGTCAGAAATATGCCAGTACATTGTTGATTACTACAGAGCTGTATAGCTTCCCTCAAACTTGCTAAAACACATTTTTTCTATATTTAAGTGCTTATCTAATCATTTTAGTGTGTATGCAACATCATGTCCCTGTTTGTACTAAGAGAATAAATACCTTTAAATGTTTGCATCCAGATGTTGTTTTTTACAATAACATCTATGGAAGTTGTATGTTGTCAGCAACTTTGGTTAAAAAAAATGGTTCAAATGCAAGAAGAAATGCTTTCAATCCAAAAAAATAGAAGAAATAAAATGAACGCTGATGATTTAATGTAAACTGAAATGGTTATCTTTGAATCTCATCTATATTTTTTTATGTGATTCTTATAAATAGGCCTTGGAAGACCTTATGAACTGTGACTTCACTTCAGAGGTCTGCAAATTATATGGTCCGACTCTATGCTCCAGGTTCCAACTGGCTCGTATTCAGCTAATCATAGCTATCACCAAGTCTGAACCTGGCAGCTCTGTGTCAGGTCTGTAAGCAAGAAGCTCTTTTCTCGTAACTTAATTTCATGTGTTATCATTGTGTTTACAAAAGAAAATAATAGTGCAGCTTAAAGAGAATTTTGTGCAATAAACCATTACTACTGAGGTAAATGGAAAGGTTTTCTCCTTGATAAAGATAAATTGTCTTACAGGTAGTGAAGAAAGTTGTGATGACACCAAAAATAAAGAAGTGGATAGAGAGTGTGATGAGCAGGAGAGACGAGAGAGAGAGGGATCCAGCCCAAAAGCAGAGATCCTTCTTTGTAATGAGAAAGAGAAGCCATCTCCAGAAAGGATCAAAGTAAGACTGAGATGGAAAAATTTGTTATGTTTTATTTTTTTTTTTATTTTGTGCAGTAAAGAGGTTTTATCTCAGAAGAAATTGTTGTTGGGTTTCTGCTGCTTTTCATTTCTGTTCTTACTCCTATCTGAAACAGATTCTGTGGAAAAGTTGGCCCATGTGTGAAAATATGTCATTTCCCCTCACATAGTGTCTTTTATTGGAAGGAGCCTCCACCTTGTTGTCCTCTGCTATGCAGCAGTTCACTTCTCATCGCTGCAGTGAGGCCGAGAACCTGGAGCTGACTTTGGAGTTTAACCTTCTTAAAGCTAACCTCTTCCTGCAGCAAGGAAACTTTGCACTTAGGTACTTAGACCTCAAGGCAGATTAAAGCCAATGCTGTCTGTTTACATCCTGTGTATAAGTGTTCTAAGTTGCCATTTCTGATTGTTCCCTTCTTAGCTCTGAGATTGCAGTTTCCTGTTTGGTGTTGCTGCAGACATCTCCAGTCATTGTGAGACCATCCCCTCCTGGGAGTGAGCAGGTACCAAGTCACATGCATTTGTCTGTGGTTTCTGTTTTTACTGTCCAGTACACAATTCACCTTTCACCAGGGCTGAGAATAAGGTTTGCTGAACTTATTGCTTTTTCCCAATTACAAAAGATTTATCAAAGAGAAATGTTTTTATATATTTGGTCGCTTGAAAATACAGATTTAACAGGAAGAATTTAACATGGTTTCCAGTCTTCTCTATGATTGTACCAGCCTCTAATAAAATGGGGGAATTTTACCACTGAAATACCTTTTATGCATTGCTTCTTCTGTCCATTAAGGTTAAATAAAATATGTAAGGTAAAGTTTTAACACAATATTGTTTAGGTTTGCTGTCATTGTTTCTAGATTCTGCTTCTGTCTCCCTGCTTAGTTTTCTTCATGGTGAATCGTTGTTTGTTTTTGCTTCCCTCAATTTTTATCAAACATGACTTATTTATCCAGAACCTCTAACCTCTGCCTCCCTGATTATTGTGTCTGACTTTAGTGTTCTATATAAACAGTAAGTTATATTCTCTGACACTCAGTCTTTGTGAAGCTAAGTACAATACTGCAATATCTGGGGAAAATAATATAATGTAAAATTATTATTAAGGATTTTATTGTGATCAATATGTTAATAATATCAAATTGGATAAAGCCACATCATTGTCATTTATCTTTCTGTTTCATTATTACAGTTCATGATCCTTCCTTTTTATTTATTTACATTTGTTCCTCACTGTTGATTGCATGAACATACTGTATGTTGACCATTTCCAATGATATGTTAGAAGTGGTCTTTCTACCTAAGTCTTGATGCCAAATGCATACGGTTTATTCTATCACCTTTCTAAGTGTATTTTCATTCCAGTTGCCCATATGTACTGTGTTTGTCTGTTTTATATCTTCTCTTAAGGACGCCAAAGACTGCAGTGTGTCACAGAGCCTGGATGAAGACAGTCCCAGGGCTGTTGAAGCTCGTGAGAGAACAGGAGCTTTGCTTTGGCTGCGCTGCCGGCTGGCTCTGATCCACAGCCTGACTGCTAGCCTCCCTAGCATGGCAACTCTTTTTCCAGGTCTTACAAGTTTGTTGGCTTCTTTTCCCAATATTCCAGGACTCCATATTTACTAATCATATATATTAACATTGTCAGGCTGACTAGCAAACAGAAATATTAATCCTGCTTGTTTTAAAAAAGTATCCCTTCGAGAAGATTTTTATGTTACTACACTGTAATGAGACACAGTCATCAGTATAATAGCAGCCTGTGAATTAGGGGATTATTTGATGGCAAGCATTAATTTTTTTTATTTAACTTTTTAAGGTAAGAACATTAATAAGGACATAGCTGTACTGATACAGGAGGGAATGGATGAATGTGTTCAATGGGGAGACCGAGATATCCAAGCCCTGTTGATGGTGCAAGCTGCAGAATTGGAAGCACAGATAGGAAGGACAGATGAGAGCATGGCGACGTTGCAGGTACAAACACAAGAATGAGCACCCCCTTTTTTAGTGATTTTTATTCATTCACATGTTGCATTTAAAATTTTAGACATGAGATGAATAATATAGCAGCATTTTAGGTGGATAGATACCATTTTTTTTTTATTATTTGCAAATGTATTGCAGTCATTGAGGTAAATTGCAGAAAGGACCCCAGTAAGAGTCACTCTCAAACTTGTGGCAGCTAAAGGGGATCCATATTATAAATAAATAGTATATTTCTTTGTAACTGTTGATGATTTTATACTATTCCTTTTAACCAATTTCCATTATTGATGACCAAATTATTAGAAT